>NC_092877.1:99678864-99972897 GCF_028372415.1 Notamacropus eugenii | reverse complement strand
ATGTACAAAAACTAACTGGAGAAAATAACTCCTTAATAGGAATAATTGGACAAATGAGAAAGGAGATACAAAAGTTAACTGAAGAAAACATTTTGATAAAAAATAGAATTGGGAAAGTAGAAACTAATGACTCTATGAGACATCAAGAATAAGTCAAACAGAATCTAAAGAATGAAAAGATAGAAGAAAATGTAAAATATCTAATTGGAAAAAGAAGTCACCTGGAAAATAGATTCAGAAGCAAAAAAGATGTCTAAGAATTATTGGTCTACTGGAAAGCCATGATGAAGAAAAGAACCTGGACAATATCTTCTAAGAAATCATCGAGGGGGGCAGAGCCAAGATGGAGGACTAGAAAGACACATTTACTCAGGGTCCACCCCCACAGCCCATAAAATACCTGTAGAGAGGGACTCTCAACAAATTCTGGAGCAGCAGAAGTGGAGAACAATAGAGTGGAGGAGATTTCCAGCCCATGGTGACTTGAAAGGCCAACAGACATGTTGGTTGCCCCAAACATGGAGCTGAGCACAGAGCCCAGCCCAGCCTTGGCCGAGTGGTGCGGGGCAATGAGACTCCAGGAGAAGGACACCTTGGGGGCAGAATCTCCAGTCCCAGCAGCAGGTCCTGAGATCCCTCAACCCACAAGTGCCCAAGGTCAGTGACAAGGTTTTATCAGCTGGCCAGGAAGGGAGAAGGGCTTTCCCAGAGTTCCAGCAACAGGCAGCAGCCACAGAGGCAGCACAGCAGCCCATAGACTACCCCATTATTGGAGCTTAAAAACCCCTGGGGGCACTGAAGAGCTGAGTCTTACCTCAGCCCTGGGTGGAGGCCCTGGCTAAGCTGGTCCTTGTCTCACACAGAATGGTGGTCCTGCCCATCTAGCTTATCTGAAAGTCAGCCCCCAATGCTGACTTGGCAGAACTGGAGGACAGGTGGCTGTGTAGAGGTAATTGCTAAGATTCTGGGCATAAAAATCCCTCTCTGCGTCCAGACCAGTACACACTTGATCATGCCACCTTGGAGGAACTGAGATCTCACAGATTCCCAGAGTATACCCTACTCTTGACAAAGGACCAAAAGTCAAATAACTGGTTGGGAAAATGCCCCCAAAAAGAAAAAAAAATAAGACCATAGAAGTTTATTTTCTTGGTGAACAGATATCTCCTCCCATCTATTTGTATGAGGAAGAATAATACTTACCATCAGGGAAAGACATAAAAGTCAAGGCTTCTGTATCGCAAGAATCCAAAATAAATATTCAATGGGCTTAGGCCATGGAAGAGCTCAAAAAAGATTTGAAAATCAAGTTGGAGAGGTGGAGGAAAAACTGGAAAGAGAAATGAGAGAGATGCAAGAAAAGAATGAAAAGTAGGTCAACACCTTGCTAAAGGAGACTCCAAAAAATGCTGAAGAAAATAACACCTTGAAAAATAGGCTAACTCAATTGGCAAAAGAAGTTCAAAAAGCCAATGAGGAGAAGAATGTTTTAAAAAGCAGAATTAGCCAAATGGAAAAGGAGATCCAAAAGAAATCATCAAAAAAAAAAAAAACTGCCCAGAATTCCTAGATACAGAGGGCAAAATAATCATTGAAAGAATCCAACATTCATCTTTCAAAAGGGATCCCAAACTAAAAACACGAAGGAATATTGTTGCCAAATTCCAGAAATATCAAATGAAAGAGAAAATACTGCAGGCAGTCATAAAAGAACCATTCAAATATTGAGGAGCTACACTCAGGATCACACACGACCTTGAAGCTTATATATGAAAAGATTGAAGAGATTGGAATATAATATTTTTTAAGGGAAAGAAGCTGAGACTACAAGCAAGGATCAATTACCCAGTAAAGTTGTGTGTAATATTTCAGGCAAGGAGATGAACATTCAGTGATATAAGGGATTTCTAGACCTTCCTGATGAAAAGATCAGAAGTCAATAGAAAATACAATCTTCAAACACAAATCTCAAGAGAGGCATAAAAAGATAAATAGGACAAAAAAAACTTGTTATTCAATATGGGCATACTATTTACATCCCTAAGAAAGGAGATGATACTTGTTAAACTTGAGAATTGTATATTTTTCATCATATAAAAAGGGATATGCATAGAGGGAGCAGGTATAAAGTAAATGATGTGATGATAAAAATGTGATTTAAGGGTGAGAAGGAAATGTTACAGGAGATGTAAAAAAGAGGAGGCAGAAAATGGTAAATTACATCACAGGGAGGGAACAAAATTATATTACAGTGGAGGGAAGGAGGGGAGGGAAATGAGCATTGTTTGACATTTGCTGTCACCTGATTTGATTCAAGGAGAGAACCACAAACTTAATTAAGTATATAAATCTAACTAGCTTTATATGGAGTAGGAGGTGAAGGGGGAAAGAAAAGGGAGGGGAGGCTAAAATGGAGGGAATAAGTAGTAAGAGCACAGGGGAGTAAAAGGAAGAGGGGTAGAAAGAAGGAAGCGAAGACTGAAGTAGGTGGTGTTCAAAAATCAAAACTCCGTTCTGGAGGGAAAGGGAGAATGGGGAACTGAAAGCACAAATGGGGTGAAAGATATGAAGGTGAAGACACATACAGTAATCATAACTGTGAATGTGAATGGGATGAACTCACTCATAAAACAAAGATTAATAGCAGAATGGATTGATAACCATAATCCAGCAATATATTGTTTACAAGAAAAACATTTGAAATGGTGGGATACATATGGGGTAAAGGTAAAAGATTGGAGCAGAATATATTGTGCTACATCTGATGCAAAAAAGCAAGGGTAGCAAACCTAATATCTGGGCAAAGCAAAAGCACAAATAGATATAATCAAAAGAGACAAGGAATGAAACTGTATCCTGATAAAAGGCACCATAGAAAATGAAGCAATATCATTACTAAACATATATGCTCCAAGTGCTATAGCATCCAAATACTTAGAGGAGAATTTAAGGGAGTTATAAGAAGAGACAGACAGCAAAACTCTACTAGTGAGAGACCTCCACCTCCCCCTCTATAACTTGATATATGTAAACTTAAAATAAGCAATAAAGAAGTCAAGGAGGTGAACAAAATTCTGCATAAGGTAGATATGATAGATCTCTGGGGGAAACTGAATGGACATAGAAAGGAATATCAGTTTTTCTCAGTGGTATATGGCACATATACCAAAAATTGACCATGTACTGGGGCATAAAAACTTCACAATCAAGTGCAGAAAGGGAAAGATAGTGAATTTATCATTTCCAGATCATAATGCAATAAAAATTTTATGTAAAAAATGCCATAGAAAACAAACCAAAAATCAATTGGAAACTAAATCATCCAATCCTAAAGTAGGAGACGGTTAAAAAAGAAATCATAGAAACAATCAACAACTTCTTTCAAGAGAATGACAATAATGAGACAACCTACCAAATCATATGAGATACTGCAAAAGCAGTTCTTAGGGGAAGTTTTATATCTTCGAATGCCTACATGAATAAAATAGAGGAAGAGGATATCAATGACTGGGGCATGCAGCTGAAAAAGCTAGAAAAAGAACAAATTGAAAATCTCCAAGTAAATACCAAATTAGAAATACTGAAAAACAAAGGAGAGATTAACAAAATTCAAATTAAGAAAACTATTGAACTAATAAATAAAATTTTGTAAGATTTAAAAAAAACAATAAAATTGATAAAGCTTTGGTCAGTTTGCTCAATTTGATTAAAAAAGAAGGAAAAGAAATTATTAATACCAGAAGTAAAAAGGGAGAACTCACCTCCAATGAGGAGGAAATTCAAACAATAATTAGAAATTACTTTGCCCAACTGTATGCCTATAAGCTCAACAACCTAAATGAGATGGATGATTATTTTAAAAAAATGTAAATTGCCCAGATTACCAGAAGAGCATGTTGATTTCTCAAATAAATCCATCTCAGAAATAGAAATCGAACATGCCATCAATGAACTCCCTAGGAAAAAATCTCCAGGGCCAAATGGTTTTAGAAGTGAATTATATCACACATTTAAAGAACAGTTCATTCCAATACTATATAGATTATTTGGGATAATTGTGGAAGAAGGAGTCCTCCCAAACTCTTTCTTTGACACAAATATTGTTTTGACACCTAAACCAGAAAGACCAAAAACAGAGAAAGGAATTCATGTCTCTAATGAGTATAAATGCAAAAAATTTAAATAAGATATTTGCAAAAATAATACAACAACTTACCACAAGAGTAATACATTATGATCAGGTAGGATTTATACCAGGAATGCAGGTCTGGTTCAATGTTTGGAAAAGTATTAGCATTATTGATCATATCAACACCAAAACTAACAAAAAGCACATGATTATCTCAAGAGATGCAGAAATAACTTTTGACAAAATACAGCACCCATTCCTTTTGAAAACACTGGAGAACAAAGGAATAAATGGGACTTTAGGTAAAATAATAAGCAGTATCTGCTTAATACCTCAGTAAGCGTTATATGCAATCAGAATAAGCTAGATGCATTTCCAATAAGATCAGGGGCGAAACAAGGATGTTCATTATCACCACTATTATTCAATATGGTACTTGAAATGTTAACTGTAGCTATAAGAGAAGAAAAAGAAATTGAAGAAATTAGAACAGGCAAAGAACAAATTAAGTTATCAGTCTTTGTGGTTGATACTTAGAGAATCTCAGAGAATCAAATAAAACACTACTTGAAATAATGAACAGGAGCCCACAATTCACAGCACAGCTCGATCAGCGCAGCAGAGCAGGAGGGCCTCAGGAAACCTGAGAGAGCAGCAGGTGGAACTGGCATACCGCCAGCCTAGGGAGACAGATCAGCAGAGCCAAGTGAGTGATAGCCACTGAGCACCAGATATCAGCGCAGCAGCTCCTGAGATTTTCAGCCCCCAAATTAAATCTCTGTAAGTCACCTCCTTGAAATTCTGGGAGCCAGGATGGCAGAGTGATCAGTACATGCTCTCTACTCCCCGCTTGATGACCTTGAAATAATCATAAAATATTTCCCCAGAAAAATCCTGGATCAGCAGGAACAGCAGAGGGGGCAAATAGTCTCATAACACCTGAGGCTAGGAAAATAGTTAAGGGGGATTCCTCCTACTGTGGCAGAGGCAAACTGGAAGGAAAGGGGACTCAGGGCAGAGGAAAGTCACTAGGACCCAGGCAAGCTTCAGCTCCAGGAGAGGAATCCCAGGAAGGTTGGCTACTCCCACTAGGATCTAGAAGTGTCTCAGCACTCCAGGGGAAATGAGAAGACAATAGGGCAGCTGGGATCGCCATCTCCTGAGCTTGCCTTGGCCTCAGTTCAGCTGAGGCTATCTCCCTTGACCAAATCACCCCTCCCCCACACTTAACAAGTTAAAGCCAGAGCTGATCAGAGAAACACAAAACAAAAACCTGCTCCTAGCTTTTTCACATAAGACACCTCAACACCAAGTTCTGCACTTTCTAACTGAAAGAACCAGAAGACACAACAATCAACATCATGAACAAAAAAAAAAAAAAAAAAAAGCAAAACAAGCGTGAAAAAACCATAGAATTTTTCTATGGGACCAAGGACCAAAACATAAATACCAAAGAGGTCAGTAGTGAGACTATACTTCCATCTGAAAATTCAGAAGGGACTATGAATTGCTCACATGCATAGACAGTTCTTCTGGAACAGTTGAAGAAGGAAACAGAGGAAAAATTGGCCAATGATTTTAAAAGTATAAAAAAAGAATTCACTGATGAGAACATCTCTTTGAAAAGGAAAATTGAACAAATGGAAAAGGAAGTAGAAAAATTAACTGGAGAAAATAACTCCTTAAAAGGAAAAATTGGACGGATGGAAAAGGAGATGCATAAGTTAATTGAAGAAAATAATTTGATAAAGATTAGAATTGGAGAAGTAGAAACTAATGAACTAATGACTCTATGAGACATGAAGAATCATTCAAACAAAATCTAAAGAATGAAAAGATAGAAGAAAATGTAAAATATCTAACTAGAAGAACAGCTGACCTGGAAAATAGATCCAGGAGAGAAAATTAAAAATTATTGGCCTGCCAGAAAGCCACGATGATAAAAAGAGTCTGAACAACATCTTCCAGGAAATCATCAAGGAAAACTGTTTGGAAGTACTAGATCCAGATGGCAAAACAATCATAGAAAGAATCCACCATTCACCTCCCAAAAGGGACCTCAAACTCAAAACTCCAAGCAATATCGTTGTAAAATTCCAGAACCATCAAGTGGAGGAGAAAATAATACAGGAAGCCAGAAAGAAAGCATTCAAATATTGAGGAGCTATGATCAGGATCACACAGGACCTTACAGCTTCTACATTAAAAGATGGAAGAAATTGGAAACCAATATTCTGTAAGGCAAAAGAGTTGGGACTACAACCAAAGATTAACTACCCAGCAAAGTTCAGCATAACATTTCAGGCAAGGAGATGGTCATTCAACGAAGTAAGGGATTTCCAGACCTTCCTGACAAAAATGCCAGAACTTAATAGAAAATTCGATCTTCAAACATAGATTTCAAGAGAAGAATAAAAAGGTAAGCAGGGGGGACAAAAACAAAACCAAAAAAAACAACAACAACAACAACAAAAACTTGTTACTCAATTTGGGCAAACTGTTTACCTCCCAATAAGGGAAGATGATACCTGTTAATCTTGAGAATTGTGCATCTATTATGAAATGTAAAAGGGATATACATAGAGGAAACAGGTATAAAGTAAATGAAGTCATGTTAAAATATGATTTAAGTATGTGAAGGGATTGTAACAGGAGGTGTGAAAAGGAGGAAGCAGAAAATGGTAAATGACATCATAGAAAGAAGTACAAAATTATACTAGAGGGAAAGAGGGAAAGGAGATGAGCAATGTTTGAGAAGTACTTTCATCTGATTTGGTTCTAGGAGGGAACAATAAACTTAAGTATATAATCCTAACTAGCTCTAAAAGGGAGGGAAGTAGCAGTAAGGTTAAAGGGGAGTAAAAGGGAGGGGGCATAAGAGAAGGAAGGGAAGGCTGCAGGAGGTGGTGGTGAAAAGTGAAAACTACTGAGGAGGGGAAGTGAGACGGGAGAGCTAAAAGCAAAAATAGTGGGAAAGAGGATGAAGGGAAATACACAGATTGTAATCATAACTGCAAATGTGAATGGAATGAACTGTCTCATAAAACAGAGACGGATAGCAGAATGGATTAAAAGCCATAATCCAACAATATATTGTTTATAAGAAATACATCTGAAATGGGGGGATAGACACAGGATAATGGTCAAAGCTTAAAGCAGAATATATTGTGCTTCAGCTGATGTAAGAAAAGCAGGAGTAGCAATCCTCATCTCAGACAAAGCAAAAGCAGAAACAGATCTAATCAAAAGAAATAAAGATGGAAACTATATCCTGCCAAAAGGCACCATAGACACTGAAGCAATATCATTACTAAAAAAGTATGCACCAAGTGGTATAGCATCCAGATTTTTAGAGGAGAGGTTGGGGGAGTTGAAGGAAGAAATTGACAGCAAAACTATATTAGTGGGGGACCTCAACCTCCCCTCTCTGAACTTGATAAATCTAAACTCAAAATAAATAAGAAAGAGGTTAAGGAGGTAAATAAAACTCTAGGTAAGGTAGATATGATAATCTCTGGAGAAAACTGATGGGACTAGAAAGGTATATACCTTTTTCTCAATGGTACATGGCACATATACAAAAATTGACCATGTATTAGGACATAAAAACCTCACAATCCAGTGCAGAAAGGCAGAAATAATCAATGCATCCTTCTCAGATCATAATATAATAAAAATTATATGTAATAAAAGGCCATGGAAAGATAAACCAAAAAATCAATTGTAAAATACGTAATCTAATCCTAAAGAAGGAGTGGGTTAAAAAAAGACATCATAGAAACAATCAACAACTTCATTCAAGAGAATGACAATAATGAGACAATGTACCAAATCTTATGGGACACTGCAAAAGCAGTTCTTAGGGAAAGTTTTATATCTTTGAATGCCTATATGAATAAAATAGAGAAAGAGGATATCAATGACTAGGGAATGCATCTGAAAAAGCTAGAAAAAGAACAAATTGAAAATCTCCAAGTAAATACCAAATTAGAAATACTGAAAACCAAAGGAGAGATTAATAAAATTGAATTTAAGATAACTATTGAATTAATAAATAAAACCAATAGTTAGTTTTATGAAAAAACTAATAAAATTGATAAACCTCTGGTCAATTTGATTTAAGAAAAGAAAGAAGAAAGTCAAATTACTAATATCAAAAATGAAAGGGGTGAACTCATCTCCAATGAGGAGAAAATTAAAACAATAATTAGAAATTACTTTGCCCAACTTTATGCCCACAAATTTGATAATCTAAGTGAGATGGATGAGTATATTAAAAAGTACAAATTGCCCAGATTAACAGTAGAGGAAGTTGAATACTTAACCCCATCTCAGAAAGAGAAATTGAACAAGCCATCAACAAACTCCCTAGGAAAAAAAAAATTTCCAGGGTCAGATGGATTTACAAGTGAATTCCATCAAACATTTAAAGAACAGTTAATTCCAATACTATATAAACTATTTTTTAAAATCTTGAAAGAAGGAGCCCTCCCAAATTCTTTCTATGACACAAATATGGTTTTGATACCTAAACAAGAAAGAGACAAAACAGAGAAAGAAAATTATAGCCCAATTTCTCTAATGAATATAAAAGCAAAAATTTTAAATAACGTTTTAGCAAAACGAATACAGCATCTTATCACGAGAATAATTCATTATAATTAGGTAGGATTCATACTAAGAATGCAGGGCTGGCTCAATATTAGGAAAATTATTAGCATTCTTGATCATATCCACAGAAAAACTAACAAAAACCACATGATTATCTCAATAGATGCAGGAAAAGCTTTTGACAAAATACAACACCCATTCCTATTAAAAACACTGGAGAACAGAGGAATAAAGGGAATTTTCCATAAAATAATAAACAGTATCTACCTAAAACCTTCAGCAAGCATTATATGCAGTGGAGACAAGCTAGATGCATTTCCAGTAAGATCAGCAGTGAAACAAGAATGCCCATTATCACCACTACTATTCAATTTGGTACTAGAAATGTTAGCTGTAGCAATCAGACAAGATAAAGAAATTGAAGGAATAAGAATAGGCAAAGAAGAAACTAAGCTATCACTCTTTGACCATGATATGATGATATACTTAGAGAATCCCAGAGATTCAAGTAAAAAAACTACTTGAAATAATAAACAACTTTGGCAAAGTTACAGGTTACAAAATAAATTCACACAAATTTTCTGCATTCCTATTCATTAGCAACGAAGTCTAACAGCAAGCGATAGAAAGTGAAATCCCACTTAAAGCTCAGGTAGACACTATAAAATGCTTGGGAGTTTACCTGCCAAAACAAACCCAGGGACTATAAGAACACAATTACAAAACACTTTTTGCACAAATAAAGTCAGAATTAAGTATGTGGAAAAGCATCAGTTGCTCATGGGTAGACCAAGGTAATATAATAAAAATGACAATTCTACCTAAATTAATTTACTTATTTAGTGCCATACCAATTAAACTATCAAATAATTATTTTCTAGAGCTGGATAAAATAATATCAAAATTCATTTGGAGGAACAAAAGGTCCAGAATATCAAAGGGACTAATGAAAAGAAATGCTAGGGAAAGTGGCCTAGTGCTATCACATCTCACGTTGTATTATAAAGCAGAAATTATCAAAACCACTTGGTACTGGATAAGAAACAGAAGGGTAGATAAGTGGAATAGATTGGCACTCAAGACACAGTAGGCAAGGAATATAGCAATCTCCTGTTTGATAAACCCAAGGACCTCAGCTTCTGGGATAAGAACTCACTGTTTGATAAAAATTGCTGGGAAAACTGGATAACAGTGTGGTGAAAACTAGGCATAGACTCATGCCTGACACCATACACAAAAATAAAGTCCAAATGGGTACATGATCTAGGTATACCATGGACAAACTGGAGAAGCAAGGAATAGTGTATTTATCATATTTATGGAGAAGGGAAGATTTTTTTGACTTAAGAAGAGATAGAAAGCATTATGAAATGCAAGATGGATAATTCTGATTACATCAAACTGAAAAGTTTTTGCACAACCAAACCCAATGAAACTAAAATTCAGAGGGATATAGTAAATTGGGAAAGAATTGTTACAGCTAATCTTGGGGATAAAGGCCTCATTTCTAGAATGTATAGTGAACTGAGTTAAATAGTCAACAATACAAGTCATTCCCCAATTGATAAATGGTCAAAGGATATGAACAGGCAATTTTCAGAGGAAGAAATTAAAGATATCTATAATCATATGAAAAAATTCCTAAATCACTTTTAATTAGAGAGATGCAAATGAAAACAACTCTGAAATACCACATCACACCTATTAGATTGGCAAACATGACTGAAGAGGAAAATGATAAATGTGGGAGAGGATGTGGGGAGTTGGAACACTAATCCATTGTTGGTGGAGCTGTGAGCTCATCCAACCATTCTGGAGAGAGGTTTGGAACTATGCCCAAAGGGCTACAAAAATGTGCATACCCTTTGACTCAGCAATATTGCTTCTAGGACTGTTTCTCCAAGAGATCATAAAAATGGGAAAGGGTCCCACATGTGCAAAAATATATATTGTAGCTCTCTTTGTGGTGGCCAAAAACTGGAAATCAAGGGGATGCTCATCAATTGAAGAATGGCTGGATAAATTGTGGTGTATTTATGTAATGGAATACCACTTTGCTATAATAAATGATGAACAGGAAACTTCAGAGAGGCCTGGGAAGACTTATATGGACTGATGCTGAGTGAAGGGAACAGCACTAAGAGTACTTTTTTACACAGCACCAACCACAGTATGAGGAATTTTTCTGGTAGACGTAGTACTTCATTGCAATGGAAGGATTTAAAAAATTCCCAGTGGTCTCTTGAGGCAAAATGCCTCCCATATCCAGTGAAAAAACTACCAAATTTGATCACAGAGTGAAGCAGGCCATTTTCTTTTGTATTATGTTTTGTTTTGTTCTATGATTTCTCCCATTCACTTTAATTCTTCTATACAACATGACTAAAGTGAAAGTGTATTTAATAAGAATGTATGTGTAGAACCTATATAAAATTGCATGCCCTCTCAGGGAGGGAATGGGGAGGGGGGGAGGAGGAGGGAGAGTAAAAATCTAAGATATGTGAAAGTGATTGTGGAACACTGAAAACAAATAAAATTATTCTAAAAAAGGAAAATAATTGGACAGACATTTCCCACTTCATATAAATTCATATTTCACAAACTCAACTTTGCATAAAAAATTCTGAAAGAAATCTTCATTCCAAATAAAAAATGGAAAAGAAAAACAGACACTGTACAATAAGGCTCTGCACTATTTGGACAGATGGGAAGCTGAGGAGCATTTCTAAGTCAGTTCCTATTCGTCTGTAGACCATAAATTACCCTGTGCCTCCCTACCTGTGTTCAATATTTTCACCAGAGTTTTCAGCAAATGTACTCTTCACCAGAAAAGTGAACCATCTCATAAGTATAAGCCAACAGACTTGGAATTAAAGTGAAAACAAATAGAAAATATAATGCAAGCAAAAATTGTCATTAATTGCACATGAACTTGCTCTTGCTATATCCAACTCTGAACACGAGAGTAAATTATGTTACAAAAGGCAGTGCTTACATGAAATCAACTTGTTTCTCAAAATAAAGAGAAGGTGCTATTCCAGAGATGAAGAATAGTATTACCTATGTGAGTATAAGACCAGACTCAGAAGAATATTCCTTTAAGCTTAATGATAATTTAAGCCAAGATTAGAGCCCCTTTGAAGATTTAATGGTAAAATACCCTTAAGGAATGCAGGTACTATAGCAAACAGTGGTTAGTTTGCATGATTTAAAAGTCATACAGGATTTTATAGTGTGTAAATATCAGGAAAGCATGATAGTACAGATACTTAAGCAGTAAGGAAGTTCCCAGAGTAACTGTAAAAATATAATAGATGAAGGGGCCTACTTGCTGCATCAGATCTCTTATATAGACAAAGCCAGCCTATTCTGTCAAAGAATGACATCCTAGAACTACATTTCAGTGGAGGGAAATAAAACTATGCTAGAGCATGAAACTCAGAAAAATAAGAGTTCCTCTTCTTCTTGGAAGAGATACATCTGGGCCTTGCAAATTAAAACCTGTTTTTGTGTACCACTCAGATAATCCCAGAGCACTAAAGGAATCAGCAAGGTAACACTATCTGAACATTTTTCAGTAACCTCAAGTCATGGAGAACTCTTATCATCTTTGAACAATGGTTTATACACTGCTTTATCCCCATGTCCCAAGAATTCCCAAAAAGTTTGGTGAAGATAATAACATTTATTTGAAGATTCTACTTATTTTGGATAATACCCCCAGGCTATCCTCATCATCTGGATGATTTTATTGAATACAGTCTTTCTAACGAAAATGAAAAATACTACCTCATTATTCCTTTTTTTTATTGCATAATTACATGTATGTGAATTTCAAGCTATGTTATTTACACACTACATTTGCTGAGACAATTACATCTTTGGATCCAAATAAAGACTAGACATTGAGAGGTTTCTGGAAGTCATATAATATTTACCATGAAATATAGAATATTGCTAAGGCATTAAAAGATATAATAGAAACCTATATGAAGAGAGCTTGGAGAAAGTGTTCTCATAGTTCATTCCCAGTTTTCATGGATTTCACAAATCAAGATTAAGTGATTTGCCCAGGATCACATAGCTAATAAGTATTTTAGACCAGATTTTAACTGAAATCTCACTGATTTCATGTACAACACTCCATTCACTGTACTGTCTAGGTTCCTCTTAACAATCTATCTTTTTGGACTTTTTTCATATTAGATTTAGCCACTCAACCTGCTATCCATACTCTGTCCCTCACCCCTAGTCCTACCTTACCTCTACACCATACATGGAAACTTTTTCTCCCTCAGTTCCACTTCTAAGAATTACCAGTTCTGTTCAAGCTCAGCTTATGTGTCATATTCAATATGAAGTCTTTCCTGGTTCCCCCTTTTGTTCACTTTCCGCTGGAAATTTACTCTCTGTCTCTCTGTCTCTCTGTCTCTGTTTCTCTCTCTCTCTCTCTCCCTCTCTCTCTCTCTCTCTCTCTCTCTCTCTCTCTCTCTCTCTCTCTCTCTCTCTCTCTCTCTCTCTCTCTTTCTCTTTCTCTCTTATTTATGGAGCCTTATTGGAATTTTAAATATCATGTTACAAAATTTTCTCTCTTTTACATCCTTGATTTCAAGTCTTGAGTGATAGTAATGCTGGGTCCTTGGCACTTGCAGTGTCTCTTTCTGAGTGCTTGATTTTTTTTTTTTAATTTAGAAGTTCTGAATTTTGTCTATGACATTCCTGGGTACTTTCTGTTCTACCTCTTTGAGGAGATCATCAATGGATTCTTTTCATTTTTTCTTTGTATACAGATTTTAACTGATTTGAATGATTTCCTTTTATAAACGTGAGAATATGGTTAACAAGATTTTTGTTTGGTCATGGTTTTCATGGAAATAATGATTCTTAAAGTACGATTCTTTGAATGACTTTTAAGGTAACTTACTTTTCGTAGTAGATAGTATACATTTTATTATATTTTAAATAGATTTTGACTTGGTTCTTATATTTCTCTTTGTCTCCTAAATCAGGAGACACCCATTCCATACTCTATTGTTTGCTTCATTCCTTTTTTACTGGAGTCTACCATCCGAATAATATTTTCTTCCTACTGTCTTAAGCCATTAACCTCCTTTCAAATTCCTTTCTCAATTTTTAAAAATCTCTTACATCATTTATTTAATCCACTCTAATGACTAAACCATTTTCCTCCCTTTCAGATCCTTGTAGAGTTACTGTGGTGTTCTTCATTTACATCTTGTTCTTTATTAATTATGCTTCACATTTTCTTCTATTTGCTAATATTTTTAGCCTTAGTTATTTGTTTAGAATTTAGTGCTTAGGCCAGTTCCCTCTAGTACTATTGGATATGTTGAGTAGATCTTACTTGGTCCTGAAAACTCCCACCTCCATAGCCTAGAAACCATAGCCACTGGCAGTCTGGAGATGGTGGCTACTTTGCGGCTCCACTGTTTGTTTGAGGTTCAGTTTTAATTTCTGGAGCAGGTTTAGGCCTGAGTTATTTTAATAATTTATATGACTTTCATTTGAGAATTCTCTCTATCCATCTATTCATCTTCTCCTATGGCTCTAAAAGTCCCCTTGGAATGTTGCATTTCACATTGGTCTTAGGCTTCTTGTCCAGCCTTCCCACCAGGGGAACCCAGGTGCTGAGTTGTCCTTGTTTCTAATAGAATTCTGAAGAGTGTCCAGTCATGTCTTTCCTACCTAGACACTCACCTATTAGTGTTCTGCATTCTGACAGACTAAAGCTGAAAATTGACTTCATGTCCCGAATTATTAGAGGCAGTACTGGCTTAAAAAAAACTCTGCTCAGAGTACTGACTTCTGCTCTATTTATATTTGTGGAAATTTGAGGTATTTCTCTTCTTTCCTCACCTCCAATAACTTCTATACTAGCTACAATAATTTTTACTTTGCTTTCACTGCTTCTGAGTTTACCTGCACTCCACCTACCTTTGGATTTTATGTATAATTCTGAACTGGACACACTTGATATTTTACATTTCTTTCATTAGTCTTTCTTGGTGATACACAATATATGCTTGAATTAATGCAGGTGAATTACATTAGTGATAGCTTTTCACAGTGCCATAATAAGTAGAAGAATAGGATGGTTCTACCTCAACACATATACTTGTCTAAACTTACATTTGCAAGATAAGGAGAACCAAAGGTTTATACTTTTTTATCAGCTAAAGGAATCTGATGAAATCATTATATTCCTTTATTTTTTTTATTTGTTTCTATATGATTATATTCAGTGTGATCTTCTACTACTTAGAATCCTGGAATTTAAGACCTGTGGGAGATATTTCAAATATGGGTCACGTGTTCCATCTGAATTAAATTTATGAAATTTGATCCACTGTGTGGTAAATCCCTTTTTCAGAGGAATGGTTGCATATTATTCAGGATACAGTGGAGGCAGGGTGCCCCCAGTAGAAAGTACTCTTGTTTTGCAGTGAGAGGATCTAGGATATAACACAGTTTTTGACACTATTTGTGTAACTTACTTAACTTCTCTGGCCTTAGTTTTCTCTTGTGCAAAAAAAATGGGGGAGTGGGGCTTGGGGCGTTAGATGGGAAGAACAGACTGGTTAGCCTTTAAGGTTCCTTTCATCTCTCAATCTATCATACTGTGAATAACAAAAGAAAAACAGTCTGAAGAGACTTTTATGTTTAATTTTCCTATAAAAACAGTCGTCAAATATCTTATGTGTGGGTGCCACAAAGAATGAATATATTTTTGAAGGATTGCTTCATACAAGAATAACTGAAAATGGGATGCTGAAACTCCTACACTTGATGAGGCACTGCAGAGAGATTACAATGAAGCATAATCTTGATAGTTACTAATCTGCTAAGTAAATTTTAACATGACATATTCTGCTATATTTCAAATGTCCAAAGTGATATATGAATGTGCAAATATGAAATAGCCCTGGCAACCCAAGAGCAAGATTTGATTTATCTTAAAAATAAAGGAAATATGTAAAAATAATGAATAGAAAGAAAGTAAGAAAGGAAGGGAGAGAGAGGGGGAGAGAGAGAGACAGAGAGAGAGACAGAGAGAGAGACAGAGAGACAGAGAGACAGAGAGAGAGAGACAGAGACAGAGAGAGACAGAGAGACAGAGAGAGGGAGGGAGGGAGGGAAGAAGGAATAAAAAAAACTAAATTCAGTCAATATTCTATTCTATATATTCTGTTCTATTTCATATAGGGGTCAGAGGCTGAGGATTCCAGTTGGTAAAAAGGAACAACTGCTACAATCAATCTCAGTAAATCCACAAACATTTATTAAATATTTTTTATTTACCAGATACTATGCTATGCTAAGCACTGAAGAAACAACAAACCAAAACAAAAACAGGGTACTTGCTGAAAGAAATTCACATTTTAACGAAAGGGATAATATGCAAGCAATCATGTATATACAAAATACATACAGTATAAACGGGAGGAAATCTCAGGGAGAAGGCACTAATAGTGAGGAAAGGGAAGCAGTTACAGAAAGGGTAGACTAGGAAAAGAGAAAAAAGAGTAGGAAGAATTTGAGCTGAGACTTGAAAGAATCCATGAGATAGAAGTGAGGTGAACAAATATAGATGAGGGACAGGCATTGAAAAAACAAGCTATACAAAGATAGAACATTATGGAGAAATAAAAGTGAGAAAGCTTATGTAGCTAGATGTTAGAAGGCTATATGACTATGGGTGAGGACTGAAATGTTAAAAAGACTGACAAGGGAAGTAGAGACTAGAATATGCAGGACTTTAAAATTCATACCAAATATATTATTGCAAATTTTTGATTATTTTCATGCTTATAAAAAGAGAATTTTATATTTAAACATGGAGATAATAAGCCACAGTGTATTGAATTGAATGCGATAGTGGTAATTCAAATGAAAAGATCTTTTCTATTCATTAAGAGGCCTATGTGACCTCCCTAGGTCACATAGAAATCTGAGTCACATAGAGCCTGTGGCAGGTTTCACTTTGCTGAACAGGTGGAAAAGGAAGAGGCCGGGCTGGAGCGGAGCTGAGTGGAAGTTGGTCAGACTACTCAGAGCTGAGAAGAACAGAGGAAGCAGGCAGCTAGGATGGTGAGGTTTGTTTGTGGGGAGGCCTGAAAATATGTATAGATTTCTTGATTACTATGATGGATTGCTTGGCTGCTATGATGGATTTGACTTTCTGGTGTTGGGGTTTGGATTCCTGGTGTCTGAATAAATGTTTTTCTTATGCCTTCTATATGGAGAATCTGTTACACTTTGCAATTCAGGACTAACTTGGCATATCCGCAATCACTCTAGGTGCTGTGAGTATTGCATTGGTGACACAGATATGATATAGTCAGATCTGTACTTTATGATCACTGATACCTTGATATTGTATGGACTAGAATAAGGATTAATTTGAGACAAGGAGATCACAAGGAAAATTATTGAAAAAATCCACCTGCAAGGTGATGGTAGCTTGCAACAGAGTGTGGCTGGACAAGTGTAAAGAGGCCATATAATAGAGTTGATGTGAAATGCGAAATGACTATGGCATCAGACTAGGTATGGGGAATAAAAGAGAATGAGAAGTCAAGGAGGTCATTCAGGTTGTAAATCTGGGTGACTGGTAGAGTCACCTAGGCAGCTTGGTGGCATCATAGTACACAGAGTTCTACGCCTGCCTGGAGTCAGGAAAATCTGATCTAAATTCAGACCTCAGGCACTTTTTAGCCATGTGACCCTAGGCAAGTCACTGTAGCACCAACAGTGCCTATGACAGCCATGAATATGCTAGTGAAATTCTGAATTGCAAAACACAACCAACTGTCCACATGGAAGACAGAACTAAAACATTTATTCAAACACCAGAAAGCCAAATCCATCATAGTAAAGAAAAATCTATGCACAATAACAATTCAGAGGGCAGTACCATCCCCAAGCCTTCCCCCTAGTAAGGTCTTCCCACAAACCAGCTCCATTAGACATATCACAAACAAGCTCTCCCACTCAAGCTAGCTGCTGCCTTTCTCAGCTCTGATTGCTCTCTGGTTAACTTCTCAGCTCTGCTCTAGCTCTTCCTCTTCCTTTTTCACCCATCCTGTTCCACCCCTTCCTGTTCCATATAACTTGATTCATATGACTCAGGCTTCCATGTGACTTAAGCAGGTTGAGCCTATTAATGGATGGAAAAGATCTTCCCACTAAGAAGCAAAATTACACTAACAATAAGCAAAAATGCATTATCAATACAGTAATTTAACTTTGGTTTACCTGTTTTCTCAATTGTAAAATGGGAATAATAGTACCTACCATTATGGGACTATTGTCAAAATTAAATGAAATAGTATTTGTAAAGCATTAACACAATGCCTATTACACATTAGGTGCTATAAAGTTTTCTCCCTTCTCTTTCCCCTGGTGGGATGATAGTTCACTTGGCAGTAATAAGGAAGTTGGGAAGAAGAGAGACTTGAGGGAAATGTCAATGGGATCTGTTTTGGACATGTTAAATTTACAATATCTGCTGGAGATCTAGTTCAAGATGTTTAGCAGGCAGTAAGCTGATAATATGAGAGTGAATGAAAGGACAGAGATTGGGGCTAAAGAAATTCTTTTATAGAGAGTATCATCATTATATAGATGATTACTGAACACATGGGTAAAGCTAGATTGCATAGGGCTTAGAAGGGAATGACAAGGAATTGAAGGCACCAGTTGTAGATGGATTCCTCCCAGAGTTTAGCTAAGAAAAGAAAAGGAGTATAATATAAGATGATAGCTAGAAGGTGGTTGAAAAAAGAAAGGAATTTTATTTTAAGAATGGGAAAGAAAGACATGGTTAGTTTTGTAGGCAACAGGAAAGTATGGATAGGGGGAGACTGAAAATTAGTGAAAGAGTTGAGATTTTAGAGGTGGGAGATTAGGGCTATCTATTGGAGAAGACAGGATGATATGGGATTTAGAGTATTGTAAGGGAAGTATGCTTTGCTAAGGAGAAGAGTTGATTATTTGAAACATGGATGAAGGAAGTGATAGTAGGGTAATACATCTGAATGACCAGGAATAAGGACAGAATGAAGAGGCACTTCATAGAAAAGCAAAGTAGTAGATGCTCTGATAAAAGATGGGAGAGAATCTTAAGTACAGTTCAGAAGATTTGGAATAGTCATTGGAGAGAATACCAAAGTGAATTGATTAAAGAAGGAAATGAATTGTCTCACTGCAGGGAAAGTTCAGTTAAGATCATGAAAGATAAATCTGTAGTGAGTCATGATTTCCTCCATCTGCATTCAGTGTATGAAAAGAAATAAAAGTGGTGGCAAAGCCTGATTAATAATGGGCTAAGAAAATAACCAAAAGGCTAAGAAAGGGAAAGAAAGAGATTATAACTAGTGCAGTGAAAATGATCGTAAAAAGAAGGATGGAACAATTAGAAGTCACAGTGAAAATGAAGAATAGGGTTACAAGGCAGAGGGAGAAATGAAATGAAAAGAAAGATTCTGATCAAATAAGAAAATTTCAAATTTTATGAAGTAGAAAGTTGTGGGTGATAGGAAGATAAAGGGTATGAGCTGAGACAGTGGAGAAGTTAGTCATAGGTGTGGAGTAGATTGAGAAACTTGGAAATGTTTAAAGGAGTATGGATATGTATGTTTGAGTCCTCTTCAGTAGTCACAATGACAGCTAGAGGTTTCAAATCACCAGAAAGATGAACACATGTCAGAATGGGAGCTGGTTAATGATTGAGGAAAGAGTTGGAGAAGAGTATCTAAAGGAGGTATCAAGATGGAAACTGCAAGCCAGTTACTGGACTCATTGAGGAACAAAGGAAAATATGATGGGGGGCAGGTAGATAATAGCTATTATAATTTCAATTGCGTGGAAAACATAGACTGAGTGACTATAAAGGAAGAGAAGTTACTAAGTAGCAACCTTATTGACTGAGGAAGAGTATGGAAGTGGGAATGGGAAGCAAGGTGAGGAAGCTGAATCTTCCAACAATACCAGTGAATAATGAGAGATGAATGAAAGTGCAACTCATGTTCAAAAGGGTGGCCAGGGATATATTACCATCAGGAGGGAACAAAGGGTAAGTGAAAGAAAGAAGTGATGAGGAATGAAAAGGTTTACGATCAAAGAAAGTTTAACAATGAAGCATTAGAATCCCTGGAAAGAGGAGAGTATCACAGGACAGGAACATGCAAATGATTGAGGAAATCGTCTGGTTATAGAGTATCAGTGGCCAGAGACAAGTCTATTGAAGAAGGCAATTAAATAAACATTTTTCAGCCTTCCATTGAGGTTCAGCCTCATAAGAGGTAGTACTTCTGTGTGATTTGAGGTCCAGAAGCAAGATCCTAGCCAGTAGGAGCAAGAGAAAGTACAGTATGAGGAAATCAGAACTAGAGGAAGCTTTGGTAGGGAATGGGTGGTGGTGGTGGTGGTGTTGGTTCTGATTAGAGAAAGGTCTCCTGAGCCATTGAGAAAGTGTTGGGGCAAAGATAGAGTCTACAGGCAAGTGTCTCAGATTTGAGGCTCAGACTTTGCTCCCTGAGGTATCCTAAGTGTGAAGGGATCATGAATGAGTGTGTCCAGATTTTAATTTTACCTTGTTATTAACTGTTATCTGTCTGATCATAGGCAAGTTATTTGGTTTCTTTACATCTTAGTTTCACTATAACTAAAATGTAGGGGTCAGACCTGCAATGTCCCTTCTGGCTCAAAATTTGTTGTCCGTTATTCATTGTGCATATCTATCTATGTTTCTCTCTGCCTGTGATGTTTCTTGTATAAAGATTACAATAGTTCTTCAACTTACTGTTGAATATAGAGCCAGGGAAATGTATTAAGATGGGTTTTATTCAGTACTATGAGCACAATAAGATGTACCTTAACACTTCTGGGAGCCAAGATGCAGAGTAAACAGTAAGTCATTATAACTCTCTTATATTAACCTCCAAAGAACCATAAAAAAGAATTCCAAAACATCCCTGGAAAAGAAGAACTAACTAAAAGGCCAGGTGAAACCATCGTTTAGACCAAGAAACTTGGAAGATTGGCAAGAAAGGGCCACCTCATTTGTGGTTAAAGGGGAGCACATTCCAGGACAGAAAACTTCCCAACAAGTCAGCAGAAAGCCCCACCTCAGTAAACTAATGGGAGAACATGAGCCCCAGGGTGGTGGATCAGGTAAACACCAACACCAAGACCCCCACAGACTTTAGCATAGCCAGAGGAACCAGCAGATTCCAACTCTGAGAATCACCATGTCCTTTAGCATAGCCCCAGGCAAACAGGCATCTTTCACAGTACCAGACATGATGGTCTCCCATGGACCTCAAGGCAGCATCAGCAAGGTACCAGGTAAATAGTTAGGATATACAACCACTGGCAGTAGAAGTCTGAGGCATTGCCCTTTCCCAACCTAAATGCAGATCTTAAACTGAGAAGAAAGGAGGAAAAATCTTTTAAAAAGATGAGGGAAAACAGGAAGTAAGAAAGATATGACTGTAAACACAAACTCATAAGAAAACAGTGTCAAAACACCTATGGGCAAAACCCCAAAGAAAATCAGGAAGTGTTCTCAAGACCAGAAAGAATGGAAGAAGACAAAGAGGAGTTTAAAAATAATATTAGAGGTAGAATAAAAAATGCAAAACAAGAAATGAGAGTCATGCAAGAAAGTTATGCAAAAAGGAGGTAACAAGTTAGAAAACTGATGTAAAAAAGAATTGGCCAAATACAAAAGGAGATACAAGGATCCACTGAAGAAGACAACTCCTTAAAGAGTTATCCATTGTCAAAATGGAAAAGGAAGTACGAAAGCTAACTGAAGAAAACAATACCTTAAAAATTAGAGTTGGGCAAATGAAAGCTAATGACTCTATGAATCATAAAGAGTCAATCAAGTTTTAAAAAATGAAAAAAGAAAAAAACAGAAGACAACATAAAATGCTTCATAGGAAAAGCAACTGACCTGGAAAACAGATTTCAGGAGAGACAATATCAAGATCTTTGGACTTCCTGAAAGTCATAATCAAAAAGGCAACCTGAACAATATCTTTCATGAAATTATCAAGGAAAACTGCCCCAATTCCTAGAACCAGAGGACAAGATCAACATTAGAAGAATACATCAATCATTTCAAGAAAGAGACCCCCAAATTAAAGCCCCAAGGGACATTATGACCAAATTTCAGAACTATCAGGTCAAGGAAAAATGCCACAAGAGTCCAGAAAGAAGCAATTAAAATTTCGGCAACTCACAATCAAGATCAAATGGTACATGGTAGCTGCAACATTAAAGCATTGGGTGTCATGGAACATGATATTCTGTAGGGTAAAAGAGCTAAGACTACAGCCAAAAATCATTTACCCAGTAAAATTAAGCATAATATGTAAAGAAAAAATGTTTATTATATTAAATAGAAGGATTTCAAACTTTCATAAGGAGAAGACCAGAACTAAACCAAAAATTTGACTTCCAATATAAAGACTCAAAAGAAACATAAACAGGCAAAAAGGAAAAAGAAATAAAGGGATTCAATATAGTTAAACTGTTTACATCCCCACAGGGGAATGTAATTCTTAAACGTGTATCAGTAACAGTACAGATAAAAGGAATAAACATAAAGGGCATGAGAATAAGGTGAATTTGAGGGAATGACATAAAAAAGGTATGAGAAAGAGGAAAGAAAGTCAAGTGCAAGTCATGTCATCATTTCTCTGGTGGCATGGTCTTCTTCAGCAGTGAAGGGTGGATACAATTCTGTGAGTAGACACAGCTAGCTGAATGGGGACCCAGCTAGCTTGGTAACTCAGCTCTTCCTCTCCTGTCTGCCTGACCCTCCCTTTCCTTCTCCTCTCCAAAGGAAGGTAACTTTGGATGGCCAAAAGATGCCCAGTTGACTTGGGTTTTACTGACTAGTTTCCTCCCTCTCCCCTCCTCCCCTCTCCTCCCCTCTCTTCTCCTCTCCTCTCCTCTTTTTTCCTTTCCTGTCCTATCTTTTCCCCAAACCTTAAATCTACTGCACTCTGAAGCTGGGACACCAATGTGTCCTTGCCTAAGGGCTCTTCTGGACTCTCCTAGTTTTAGAGTGATTATCAATGATAACTGTTGCTGTTTCCCTCCCAATCTGATGTGTTTCTTTTGCTTTGCCTCATTAAAAGGATCATGCCCTGACTACTTCTTAAACAGGCCTATTCAATGAATGGGCATTGAGGTAGAATGAGGTAAATTATCTCAGATGAGCAAGTTAGAAAGACCTATTATACTGGAGAGTAGATGGGAGGATGGATGATGAGCATTGCTTGAACCTTACTCTCATCACTATAGGCTCAAAGAGGGAATAAAATACACAAATAGTGAAAAATAGAAATCTCTCTTACCTGACAGGAAAGCAGAGGGGCAGGAGATCAAGTAAAAGTGTTGTGGAGACAGACAGAAGGGAAGACATATCAGAGGAGGTGGTAAACAGAAGCAAAACACTCATGAAGAGGGAAATGGTGAAAGGAGAAATATGACAAAGAAGAGTAAGATTAAGATGGAAGGAAATACACAGATAGTAATCATATCTGTGCAAGTGAATTGGTTCACCTCTCCCAGAAAATGGAACTGGGTTGCTGAGTGGATAAAAAACCAGAATCTTACAATATGTTGTTTATAAGAAATACACTTGAAGTACAGGGACATGCAGAATACGGGAAAGGGATTGGAGCAGAATCTATTATGTTTCAGATGAAGTAATAAAATGATCAGTAGAAATTTCAATCTCAAACAAAGCAAAAATAGAACTAATAAAAAGAAATAAGGAAGGGAAAATACATCTTACTAAAAGGTACCACAAACAATGAAACAATGTAATTACTAAACAAATATGCATCAAGTGATATAGCATCCAAATTCTTAAATAAGAAGTTAAGTGAGTTACAGGAAGAAATAGATAACAAAAATATACTAGGGAGGGACCTCAATTGTCTCCTCTCAGAACTCAAAAAATCCAACCAAAAGATTACAAAAAACTAAGTTGGTAAATAGATAATTGAAAAAGTTAGGTATTACACATTCAGTATGATGTAGACAAAAAGAGAGACACCATAAGCAAATTAAAAGAGCTAGGATTTGTTTACCTGTCAGATCTAAGGGGAGGGGAAGAATTCAAGACTAAACAAGAGATAGAGAACATTACAAAATGTAAAATAGACAATTTGATTATATTAAATTAAAAAGTTTTTGCACAAATAAAACCGATGCAACCAGGATTAGAAGGAAAGCATAAAAATGGAAAACAATCTTTATAAGAAGTATATGTAATAAAGATGTCATTTCTTAAAAACATAAAGAAATGAATCAAATTTACAAGAACACAAGCCATTGCTCAGTTGATAAATGATCAAAGGACATCAGCAAGCAGTTTTCAGATGAAAAAAATCCAAGGTGTCTATAGGCATATGAAGAAGAGCTCTGAATCACATTTAATTAGAGAAATGCCAATTAAAACAACTTTGAAATACCATCTCACTCCAACAGATTGGCTAATATGACAGAAAAGGAAAATAATAAATCCTGGAGAAGATGTGAGGATATTCAGACACTGATTGTGGTTGGTAGAGTTGTGACACGATCCAACTATTTTAGAAAGCAATTTGGAACTATGCCCAAAGGGCAACCAGTGAATATACCCTTTGATTCAGCAGGACCCCTACTAGGTGTGTATTCCAGAGATCACACAAAAAAAAGAAAAGTACCTACATGTGCAAAAATTTTTATAGCTGCTCTTTTCTTGATGGCAAAATATTTGAAACTGAGGGGATGTTCATCAATTGGGGAATGGCTAAACAAGCTGCACTATATGAATATAATGAAATGTTATTGTTCCATAATAAATGATGAACAGGCAGATTTCAGAAAAAACCTGAAAAGGCTTGTACAAACTGATGCAAAGTGAAATGAGCAGAAGCAGAAAAAAATTGCACATTGTATCAGCAACATTATGTAATGATCACCTATGAATGACTCAGTTCTTCTCAGCAACACAATGATCCAAGACAAGTATGAAGGAATCATGAAGGAAAATACTATCCATATATAGATATAATTTGTCTGTCATTCTCTAAGAGAACTGTGACATTAGGGAGGTGATGATATAACTTGCAATTGAATTAGATTTGAGTGAAGAAGGACTCAACAGCAAAGCCACCAGCCTCATTTTCTCCTCCAGAGCCATCTGGGTCCAGTGGTCAAATGTAGATCAGGACCACAGAAGATGGCCTAGGATGCAATTAGAGACCTTGGCCTTTTTAAGCTAAGGTCTTTTCAAGATCTCACTTTGAATGAGGCAATGCCCCTTCAGTGAATATGCTTCTTTAAGAAGTGAGGCAAGGGATGGCCCCTTTAATAAAAAATAATGAAACTGGAAAAGGAAAATCCTCAGGATTGGAGACAAAGAGAGAAATAGTTACTAATTACTTTAGCTCTGAGTTAAGAGGGAATGAAAAAAATATCCATTAAGTGATAGTTGGGCAGTTACCTATTATTGTCCAGTCAATGAGATCCCAATGAATTGGGTTTAAGGTATGGTCTTTAAGAAAGAAATCTAGTCAGTAAACCCCAAGTTAACTAGGTAGGTTTCAGTTATCAAAATTTACCTTTCTCTGGGCAGAACACTCTCAGGGAAGGGCATGATAATCTATGTGAGGAGAGGAAAGGAGAGGAGAGGAGAGGAGTTTAAAACCAGTTTTATTACTTCAGCTGAGGCATAATAGATTCTGCTTCAACCCCTTACCTGTACTCTGCATGTCTCTCTATTTCAAGTGTGTTTCTTGTAAACAACATATTGTATGATTCTGGTTTTTGATCCACTCTGCTATTCATTTACATGAGTTTATCCCATTTACATTCACTGACAGCAGCTCAGACTACTCACAGCCCATTCAGTGATTAGGGTTGTTTAAGAAATGAGACAAGGGATGGTCCCTTTAAAAACAACAACAACAACAACAACAACAACAAAAGACTTGTATGAATTGATGCAAGTGAAATGTGTAGAACCAGGAAAACATTTAAACAGTGTTGGTAACCTTGTGTGATCAACTATGAATGACTCACCTCTTCTCAGTAACAAAATAATCAAAAACAAGTACAAAGGATTCATGAAGGAAAATGCTATCTATATCCAGATAAAGAACTAATAGACTCTCCAATACAGATCAAAACACGTTTATTTGTTTTCACTTACCTTATTCTTTCTCATGGTTTTTTCCTCCTATTTCTTCTTTAATAACTATGACTAATACAGAATTCTTTTGACGTGATAGAACATGTATAAACTATATCAACCTGGCAGCCTTTTCAGAAGAGTGGAGGAGAGGGAGAAAGGGAGAAAAATTTGGAACTCAAAATCTTGTTAAAATGAATGCTAAAAACTTTTTCAACATGTAAGTGGGGAAAAAAATAAAATACTATTTAAAGAAAAAAAGAGGTGTACCTTAACAAAGAACATGACACCATTTTTCTCTCAGATGTGACTCATATGCAGGCAAAATTATACATAGACAATGTTGCTTGTGTACATAAAATCCTCCGCCCCCTGTCATTCACATACATGAAATCCTTTACTTTATGGAGTTCGAGTTTTGCCATATATGCAAATGTATGAATTATTTTAGCTAATTTATTTATAGGAAGTTATGGATGGCTCTAATTTACATTCCATCAATAAAAAGAAATTGAGTAATTATATATTAATAAGTGAAAGTCTTATTAGAATATAGGACTGATTGAGAGTTGTTCATTCCAAGCAAGTCTTTAGAGCTACTTCTAAGGCATGTTTTATGTATACTGGGCAACAAATCAACAAAATAATGCCTTATTTTCTTCTGCATGCCGAGATAAATTCTCAAGAAGTATGGCTAGAGGTAAGAACTGAAGGAAACAGCTGATTCCATGAAAATTTAATTTACTCTTTTAGTTGGAAATTTACCTACTCAAATATTCCACTGATCATAACACAAATTATGAACCACTATACTTTGAAAGGGCAGCTAGGTAGGTGGCCCAGTGGATAGAGTATTAGGGCCTGGAGTTTGGAAGGCACATCTTCCTGAGTTCAAACATGTCCTCAGACATTTAATAACTGTGTGACCCTGGGCAAATCACTTAATCCTGCTTGCCTCACTTCTGTGTATGTAAAATGATCTGGAAAAGGAAATGGCAAATCACACTGGTATCTTTGCCCAAAATATGGTCACAAAGAGTCAGACATAACAGAATGTAACTGAAAATAATTGAACCACAAAAAATACTACTTAGTACCTTCTATCATCAGTGACTGGAATATAATCTATTCAGTGTTATATACAATAGTACTTACCATTACTATTCAGCCAAAGGCCACTACTTTAACACAAAGGCAATTAGTGAAATAGTGAAGCAAGAAAAATATCATCTGTGGAACAGTCCCCTCATAGACCTGGAGCAGAATCTCTCACAAATATACAGGTCAACAATAAGGAAGAGTGGACATATATAGGTACCAGACATGCATATCAAAACATATGTGCCAACAGCTTGTATTTTATTGGTAAACATACAGGTAACACAAGACCAAAGCTTACTTGCAAATCAACTTATGCCTTTGATGTTATAGGTCAGCCCTCTTTTAGTAATATCAGTATTCTATTCTCTTGACCTATTCCCTTCTGTTTGCTGCTTTCTTCTGGGCCTGAATCTGCATTGTCATTCTAAATCTCTAATGCCCCACATTAAAGGTTGATTCATTGTTATATTCCCTCTGACTGTTGCACTTCCACTTATCTGTATGTCTCTCTCTCTTCTGATTTCTGGGATACAGAGCTAGTAGTGGATCATGTCACTCCACTGAAAAGAGCTTCCCACTACTACTTTCTAGGCTTCATCCCTTTAGGACCATCTGCTGTCCATTTCAGCTCCAGTCTGCTATGGTGGAGTTATCAGTAAAACATTTTTTTTTCCTTTTTAATTGAAGGCTGATAAATTTGAAGCTAGCTACAAAAACTGAGCTATCACACCCAGCTAACAAAATTCAGGCAAAAGGCTGTGATTGTTTTTTGTTGTTGTTGTTGTTGTTGTTTTATCTCTTAACTTCTTCCTTTTGATACTGATTCATAGTCCTTATTCACAGACAGCTAAAAGATTTAAAATTAAAAATTCCTCACATCTTCTGTGGATTAGCATGAAAATGAATTTAAATGAGAATAAAAACTAATTAGAAAAGTTAAGGTCATTGTTCTTTATTAACTTGGCCCACATTCAAAATTTATAATATTTAATTAGTTAAGAGCAAATCTCTCTGACTTCCTGCCATACTAGATACTTAGATAAATCTTTATTAGATTTTACTAAAGAATTAAACTCATGTAAACAAGTTGCCCAGTAGCAGAATACATGTTACTTTAAATAAGAATCTTGGCAAGATGATTTAAATAGAACTCTTGCAATAATGTAAAATATGTAAGAGTTAAATATTACAATCATTAATGATCCTCCGGAATTTATATGTTAGCTTTAGGGGATTAACAGGATCAAAATTTAAATATCTTTATTGATTTTAGATTAAATCTCTCTTATTGAATTTCTTTTTAAGAAAAATCATTAGTCTGAATCTCCAGTTTCAATTTTATATTCTCAATTGGGAGATTAGCTTTTTGTGTTAAAATGCCATAAATGAATAGGCTACCTCTTGGAGGTAATGCGTCCTCATCACTGGGATACGTAAATTATGAACTAGATGAACACTTTTCAAAGATGTTGTGGTGTTTCAGTTAAGAGACAAGTTAGATTAGAAAATCTCTAAGGAACCTTCTAAATTAGAGATTCTTTGATTCAGTGAAACTAAATCATGCCTGCCTCACTGGAGCTATGGGAGAGTTCCCCAGCTAGTCAGAGCTCAGACAGTAGGTGGTATTCTGTTGCTCTTTAGCCATACCAAGATGGGGGTGAAATGGGTTGGAGGGAGAAGGACCAGTTGAACTAGCTAACTCATGGAGTGGTACAGTTGGGCTTCATTTGAAATGGACAGGATGGACACAGAAGCTGATCAAGAGGACAATTCAGAACAAAGCAGGATTTTGTGTGTGAAGTTTGAATCCAGGGTTATGGTGATAGGGAAAGAATCAAAGGAAAACATATTATAGAGCAGGCTACTAAGAGTGGGTCTGTATAACAGAAGCAGGAATTATTAGGTTTAAATGAATTTTATATCTGCTTTTTTTTTTTAATTTTTGTTTGGACTGATGGGAAGAGGGATGGTTGAGAGTGGAGGGACAAATAAATCCTGGGAAGGCAGAGCCAAGATAGGGAAGAAAAGGCAACAATTCGCCTAAGCTCTCACTCGAAACAATACAAATATGTCTAAATATTACCCTAAAACAATACTTGAATTGACAGAACCCACAAAAGGATGGGGTGAAGTAGTTTTCCAGTCAAAGAAAACTTAGAAGGTTAGCAGGAAAGGTCTGTCACACCATGGTGGGAGTAGAGCTGAGCTAGCACAGCCTCAGCTCAAGCAAACCAGGAGTCTTGTTGCTGGCACTGAGGGCTGGACTCTGTTGCTTTGTCCAAACTCAGATCTAAGTGGCAGTCCTTGGTGCCAGTGCCAGGGTGAGGAGGAACACTAGCCTACCAGAGCTTGGGTCCATAGTGAAGTAGGGACCAGTTCCTCTCATTTTCAGGACTCAAAGACCAGAGCACAGGCCAAGAGAGTAGTAAATACACCTCTTCTCAAAACATAACACTTTAAAAGAACTGAAAACTTATAGATAATTAGAGATATCTGAAAATAGCTACACAAAACCTCTCAAGTTTGGGACTATGCACCTTCTACCCAGGTAGCAGAGCCACATTTTAAAATTTAGTAGCCACTTTTATCTCCCAGGCCACACACACACACACACACACACACACACACACACAATGGGATCTGGGTGGTTTGGGGGTTCCCGCCTACTTTGCCCGCTTCTGTCCATGCCTAAGACCTATTTGAACTCTAAATTCAAACTTCACTTCTGTTTCTCTGCTAATTAAAAAAATCTGTGAGATTCATTCTGAAAATGAATATTTTAAAGGCATTTAACACGGCTATCTTTGGTATGGAATCATATTATTTATATTTCAACAGCTTGTATTGTCTTTTGAAGAGGAGATGATTATTGGAAATCACTCACTTAAATAATTTATTGTTCATTTTCTAAACACCAACTGATTTAGCATTTGAAAAGTCAATATGCTTTCAAAAGTCTCTTAGCAATAAAGTTTGTACCACGAGATGGTATGATATCTGATGAAAACAGTTATGATAGCTAGGAACAAATTGATATATTTGAGATTTTCATTATGAAATTCTGTATATCATAAACTTTGTTTTCCTAATGTCAAGCCAGATAGAAGGCAATCCCTATGAAAACAGAATTATTCACTGTCACTGATCATTCATTTTCTTTCACATATTATTTTCTTGTTCCTCTTACAGTTCATTAAAGTAGAACTTTATAGCGATCTCTAAAACCTGCTCTAACAATCAATTCTCTTTCATTGCTCTCCTTTTTGGTCTTCGTTGTGAATTCTGATGTATTTGAATAAAGAGTCAATTTAAATTCTTCTTTTAACTATGTGCTTTAGGATTTTGTAGGATTTCTTCAGTGAACTTATCCCAGCACATTGACATCTCCTCAATTCAAATCTAAGGCAATTACTTCAACTGTGTTATTTGAAGAAGTTTAGCTGTTTCTGATTGTTTAATCATAGGTTTAAAAAAAATACTTTCTTGGTTTTCTTTACTATCACTTGAATACTTCCTTAATTTAAAAAGTGGAAAGTTAAAAAAAAATCTGCTAATTCATAACACAAAATCAATTTGATGACAATTTTTTTAAAATCTAATGATAGTTGAGTACAATAATGTAACTGAGTGAGATAATAATCTTTGTAGTAATAAAGACTACTGAATGCTGTGTCAATTAAAACGTGCTCAAATTTGCATAATGTTAAGTAAAACATAAAGGAATATGAATATATAATTTTGTTTTCCTGGAGAATCTATAATCTCAATGAGTGTTAAGTAATAGCTGAAAAATGTAGTGACTCCAATAAGAGACAACAGGTTCTCTTTAGTGAGGAGTTGTGAAAAGATGGCATAATATGAGGACTCAAAGGACCCCACATCTCCCACAAACATCTTAGAAAGCATTAAGATTAAATAAGAAAGGTACAATGAGAGAGGGAGGGTAAGAAAGAAAGGAGGGAAGGAAGGAGAGAGAGAAAGAGAGAGACAGAGAATTAACTCTAAAACCTTCTTTTCAGACCAAGTCTGCACAAAAAGAATACCAGAATTCTACAGAAGTTCTGAGATGACAAAAATTAAGTTAGATGGAAGGACAAAACAGGACTTGCCAAATACCATCATGCATGTTAAGACAAAGGACCAGACCAAGATCAGACAAAGGCATTTCACAGTCAAAGTTACAGTTGGTAACAGGGTCAATCGTGCAGAGTATGTTTTCTGGGGAATTATAGCCCCAAGAAGAGACAAGGACAGATCAGCAGCCAGGGCAGGGATGCACTCAGATGGATGTCTGGGTAGCCTAAACCCACCTCATAATCCACCCATTCATGGTATGAACCACAGGAGGAGACAAAGGCATACAATTCCTTTGGTATGTGAGATTTAGTCTTAGCCACCACATTTATGACCAAGCAAGGTCTGCCCACTCCATCCAAGAGTAAGGGAGATAGTATTGTCTGACAGCGTAAACTAGAAATCCAGAAACTTAAGCTGAATATATATTTATAGAAGAAAATGCCATAATGAAGAAATACCTTGGATTGACAGAAATCTAAAGCTAAATCATGAGGAAGAGAGTAATTTTAGAAGATCAAATGAAGCTTCAAAAACAACCTAGAAGTGTGAAGTACAAGAGGACATAGTAGAATGAAACAGGCAATACAAAATATAATGTTAAAGGAAACAAAAACTGGGGAGGGAAGAATGGTAAAGGGAATTAATAGCTTAGCACAGAGATTAGTAAGCATTATCTGTGAGTGGAATGCTTTGACAATTAGAAAAGGCCAAATAGAAATAAATGACTTCATGAGAACACATCAAAACAAAATCAGATGATAAAAAAGTAAAGTATAAAGTATCAAAAATAAATGATCTAGAAAACAGATCAGAAATTTAAGGATCATCTACTACCTGAAAATCTTTACTACCAAAAAAAATTAAATCCTATTTTAAGAAATCACAAAAAGTTAGTATTTCTTAGAACCAGACAAAGAACAGACTAGAGGCTAAGAGAAATTATGTTTAGACTAATATTTTCCACCATATACTGAAATATGCTACAAATAGATTGAAGAGTTAGATATAAAAGATTACATCGTAAGTACATTTGAGGAGTGTTCTGGCTTTCTCCTTCCAAGTCAAAACAGAGTGTAGGAGTGGAGTTGACCCCTCTGGGACCTGAGCAATCTCAATGGGTTGTGAAGCTTTTATTCTGTTTTTCAGTCTTTGAAACGATGAAGATATATTTCTTAAACTCTTCAATACCTTCCCCACATTCTCTCTTCCTTCACATCAGTTTATTTCACTATTTATTTAGTTGTCTCCACTCTCCTGAAGAAATTGTCTTTCAGGGAGATAGAATGAGTAGTGAGGGTCTAAGAAGGAGCAGTGGTGTTGATTAACCATCTGCCCCTTTGACCTTTTCCTTCTGGCTATCAGGATGCAATGGAGAGGGATGGATTTGATATCAGGAAGAACTCAGCTCAAATGGTGCTTCTTTCACTTAGTAACTTTGATTCTTAACTTCAGTAAGTCTCAATCTCCTATCTCTAAAACATGAATCATAATAATAAGAGATTATTTTGAGGATCTGATCAAGATAACATATGTGTAAGAGTCTGATACCCTCAGACAATATCAAGTTTATAAAACTTAAGTGACAAGAACAGAGATAGTTAAGGCTTTGATAGTTATTTGCATATGAGACATAAGATTTGATCCTAGGAAGCAGACTGCCCTATATTCCAGATGTTCATTTGCTTAAGACCAACTGGGAAAATTTGGAGTTAAAAAAAATAAACAAAATTGAGGAACCTGGAACCATAAAGTTATTTTGGTGATTAAGTGCCAAGTGAACATATTTTTAAGAGATGAAAGCTTTGACAGACATATTAGATGGTCAAAGTATGTTAGAGGGGAACCAGACTTGAACCAAGGTGGGAGAACCATAAAAGATCAATCTCTCTGTACTTTCACTTGCTTTCTAAAGAATGAGAAAAAAAAGAAAGAAAAGAAAAGAAGAACCTATGGTTCTCTTCGCTGCTGCTTGTTAGGCTCTGGGCACAGAATAAAAATTTAGGATCCAATGGAGGGAACAAAACTTCTGCCTAGGGTTTGTCAATCCTGGGCTAAGGGTTTCTCTCCTGTCTGAAAAAGTAGCAGGCCAATCTAGCTGAGGGGTGCAGCTGAGATAGAAGCAATAAGTGATGTAGATTGTAACTGCTCCTGAGGATTAAGGGAAGATCTTAGCAGGAGACCAACATATAGCATCAACAGAGCCACCAGTCTAGTCCATACAGGTGAATTTTGTGAAAACAAATAGGGGGAAAATCATGTTGAGGTCTATAATGATAGAAAGAGTAGGGATGTGGGAAGTCTGCAGCTCTGAAGATGTAGGTTGCCTTGGCCTCAAATAAGTTTGTACCTACTCCCAACCCCAGCAACTTTCTATTTTGATGGAAGAGTATGCTCTATGTTAAGAAGACAATGTTTAGTGGTCCAATTATGCCATTTATTAAAGCTTAATTGAATCTATTAACTGAATGGTAATGGAAAACACACTGGGAGTAGGAGAACATGTGAATTACAGCATTTAGTATTGTTGCCCCCTTAAAACCAAGGTTGCAGTCACCTCATACCCCTAAACTGCTAGAGGGATTTGAGGAGAGGAATGAACCCAGAAGGAGGGCTCCTATGTGGCATGCTCTACAAACCTTAAAGTGCTGTATGAATGAGAGATGTCTTATTTAATTGTATAACTATGAATCCTCTTGTCATAGATTTTGACTGTATCAATACTGAAGTGAGAAATCAGAGGCAGGGTTTGATGGGAGGTAAAAGAGAAAGAACATGGCAGGTACAACAGAGAAGGAGAAAATGGTCCTAGGGCCACCAACTGCTGTATTGGGTTCAGGTAAGAGATGTAGGGAAATATTCTGCCAGTATTCTGTGCAGTCACTGCCCCAGAGCTAGCTAAACACATTAACTTCTACAGAATTTCATCTCAACTCACACACACTTTTACATTCCTAAAGTCATCCTTGAACTTTAATTTTATGCCTGAGAGCACAGTAGGCTATCAGACAAGCCAGTGCAAGATTATTTTTTATGACACTCGCATAGAACTTAACAAGACTAACCTTCATAAAGTGAACTTTAAACAATGGATGCAGTTTGTCTACTTAAAATAGTTCTTTGCCATCTAGATTTGTGTCAGTTAGAGAAGAAGGCCAGAAAGCAACCAGCTGCTTGTGTAATTGAGACATTCTATCTGCAAACATCAGGCAACAGCAGGCAATAACTGTGACATTATGGGCACAGATTAGGAACAGTTTCATTGCATGCCTTTTCTCAACGATCATTTACAAGGATCCATGATAATAACCCAATCACAGTTTCAATGACCATTATAAATAAAAACATATGCATAGAGTACGTCACCCTACATAAAGGACTTTCGTATTTCTCTTTGAGAGTCTGCACTGCTTAGTCATTGGCTAGCTGGTCTGAATCAGGAAGACCTTGACTCAATTCCTGTTCTGACACAGAGCATCTGTGTGACCCTGATCAAGTCGCTTAACCTTGAATTGTTCCAGGTGAGTTACTAATTTGTATCAGTAGAGGTATCCTTTCCTGTGTTGAAATCAACTATCTTGGACCTATCCTCCTTGAAAAATAATTTACAATGCTTAAGAATATGTGTGTATAGATACGAGTATACTGAGAACAGTTTTAAATTTATTAAAGCTATTAAACTTAAAACTGGACTAAAATTTTTAGAGCAACCTGGACAATGAAAATGTCTTCTTTTAACATGTGTTTTCTCAAGGTAACAAACACTTTAGTAAGGTTGAAATAATAATTAAAACCACAATAAAAACTATCTGGATGTTTTCAGTGAAAATTTTTCAGATCATTTACTTGAACAGAGTATTTTTTTTCTAGAGGCTGAGAAAAGGAAAAGGGCAATAAAAGCTTTGTAAAAAGAGCCCCATTTTTTCATGAAGTCCAAGCATAGGTTACCATTCTTTTAAAAAGAAGTTTGATGTCTAGGTTGATGACGGCTTCATATTTCGAGTTTGTTTTCCCCTCACCATTGGGAGGAAATATTTAAGTCAAAAATTTGTCTTCATAGGTAGGAGACATAAATGATTATCACATATGTTGTTTTGAAGCAATCAGTGCCTTATTACCCTTACACTGGAATGAATTTAGAGATCAAATAGAATGCACACTATCAATTATGATAGAGAGAAAATTGGGTTGAGTATGATCTTCTATCCTGTCTTATGAAAATGGGGAATAGATTGGTTTCCTGTATTACAATATAATTTGATGTGTCTAAGTACTTAAAAGGCTCTCCTTTTAACAAGTCTGGTTTTAAATTTAATTCTCTTAGGAAAGTGGAAATGCATTTTTTTTTTCTATGGAAGCAGAGAATTTTTAGCACTCAGAGTGCAATGATCTCATTTTTGGTAGTAAACATTTAAAAGGATTCTATTAATGGAATTTAGCTATTTGGTACCTGAATATAAAGACATTTTCATCCTCTAGCTTCTAACCTGCGTGTTCTCTATAGCTACTTGGGGATTTTAAAATAAATGCAAATTGACGGAGAAGGATATTGGTCATCTGGAAAGTGTCCAAAGCAGGGTAACTTGAATACATATCACATAAGGGCTAGTTTAGGGAACTGAGGATGTTTGGTCTGAAAAAGGTTCAGGGTAGTAACATGAGGACTGTCTTCAAAAGGCTGTCACGTGAAAGGGAATTAACCCCTGTTCCATTTAGCCTTTTTTGGACAATTACAACTGTCCAAAAGTGGAAATGGCTGCCTCCAGAGCTGAGACTTTTTTTTTTCCTTACTGGAGGTCTTTTAAGAGAGGTTGAACTACCACTTGTCAAATATGTTATGATAGCATTTCTTTTTGGGTATGAGATACACCAAATGACTGCTTAGACCCCTTCCAACTCCTATTTCCATGATATACTATCTTTTTCGAGCTACTTTTCCTCTATATTTATATGGAAAGAAACCACAAAGGACATAGTGATGGCATTTACTCAGATCATTTACTCTGAAAGCTTTCATCTTAAACATGTATAAAAAAAGGTCCTAAATTAAACCTATTTTCAGAGATAATAATAATAATAATATTTACATAGTGCTTTAAATTGTAAGTTCTTTACACATATTAGTTTATTTTATCCTTACAACCACACTAAGAAATATTGTGATTATCACTGGGAAATCATCAGTCATTATCACTAGCATCAAGAAAATGTCTCAATGGGCCACTGTGATTGAAACCAATGCAACAGATAAGTAATAACAATGACACAAACAGATCATTTAGCTTGCCCTTTCCCACATCTGTTGGTCTAAGAGTTTGGACTTCCTCCATTATGGGCACCAGAGAAGCAAAAGGAAACACAAAATCTAGGGAAACACATTTCAAAGCTGCCAGCAATCAGCCACTGTCCAGAGGCATAAGATTAAGGCTTATTTGAAGGCTTAGTAGAGAGTACATTATTAGATACCAGTGCGATGCCTGAATGCACCACCCCAGGAAATAGTAGAAGAGTTAAACCTAAGTCAAGGTCTACAGTCCTTTGTAGTTGGGAGACCAGAGGCCCTTTTGTAACTAGCAGGCTAATGCTACTTAAACTAGACTCTTCCAAAATCATCATTGGTTACACATGATATACAGAGTTAAATAAAGAAATTTGTTTTTGAACATATATTCTGTAATGGGTGGCTAGTTTCTGTATAGACTCTATCATCTTGCTCAAATGGCATCTTCCTTCATATGGATGATGCTGGACAGAAGGGCTGCAGACTTGAAAAGTGCTTTGGTGAGACAATGGATTGATCATATAAAGTAATGTTGAAACAGATTCCAGTTGGCTAACCCTGTGATTGAGAAAAGCCTTTTTCAAATGTCTGTGTAGCATGAACTGAAGGCCTTTCTACTTCAGCTATTTCATTTCAACTTCTCTTTGTCTCAAGAATTTCTAGAAGAATGCAGTGACTCCGTCACTCATGCTATGTGTTGCAGGCAGTAAAATCTCTGACCAGGGAGAGAAAGCCAGAAGAATTCAGAGTCAGAATCCAGGCAAAGTGTATTAGCATGAGTAGCAAGGAACAATCTTCAGAAGTAACCTTCTGGAAAGCTGCTAGTAAAAAAAAAATTTGAAATGAGGATTCATCTTAGCAAGAATACCATCTTTGAACATGAACTTGTTGGGACCAAGAAACTGAGCTAAATTTCAACCCTACTCACCCACATACTCAGGTCATAAATAATAAAATATGTCCTGGAGGTATTGCGGTATAAAAGTTGTTCTTGCTATATCTTTGAAATAAATGTAATTTTCTTTTGTAAAAACTAAATGATGATGTGGCCAAATGGAACTGGGAATGCACATTAGTAGCCCCCTAATAGATGGAAGGAACACAGCTGGCAGTTGGCTCTGGTGTTAGTAGAGAAAAGAGACATTGTACAAACTCTTTGGGTAACCTAACACCCTGAGAAAGAGATGAGATAGACCTGGTCCTAGAAGAGTGGGTTAGTGCATTATTGTCACCCAAGACAAGGTTATTTTTTTTTTTAGTGTGTGTGTGCGTGTGTGTGTGTGTATGTGTGTGTAATGCAGTCCTTCATCCCCAGAGAATAGCAAAATCACAGTTTCACTGCATGCGGAGAGATAACCATTTCATTTCTATTTGAAAGAAGTTGGTTTGTTACCTGGTAAATGAATAATTATGACAGAGGGCAATACATTTTATTTATCTAATTAGAGAATCTCAAAGACTCTCAGGTTTTTTTGATCAATTACTTTTGGTGATAGAAAAGAAACACAGTCTTAAGGTGGAGGACAGAGTGGCATTGGTATCATATCTATATTTTGTCCCAAGCATGAAACTACAATCCCTGTGTGCCCTCAAAAGTGCCATAATGTGTTGTGGTGAATGAACACTCTTACTGAACAAAGAATGGTTCACATGATAGTTTGGGGTCTGGGTGTTGAATGAGGTTTGAGGCACATTTTTGTGTCATAGAAAGAAGAAGAGAAACCTCATCTAAACTAAATACGTTGCTAGTTTGCATTTGAAGTCTAAATGGACTTTCATCTTCTCTAAACGTAAAGTGAATTCTGAACAGCAGGGTTTCTTTTCAATGGGAAGACATTAGTTAGTATTCATGGGCTAAAAAATTCACTTGAAATGTTGCAATGAGCACATTTCCTCAGCAAAGGCTGTAGGCAGATGGCTTAGAAGAGCCCCTGTGATTTATAGGTAAGTAATAAACAGAGCTAAAAGACATTAAAAAAAAGAAAAAAGCCCAGGAGACACCCATGGTACAACGTACAGTTCAGAGGAGCCTGAAACTCTTCCATCACTGACTACAGTGTTGATTACAAAAAATAATATTCATCTGAATTCATTTGAAAAAAAAGACACTAATGAAAAAGCGTTGAGTAACTATGAATAATTGTACTATTCTTTTTTTATTGTAAGACCTCATTTTAAATCAAAGCATGAAATACAGTATTATCACTATTGCATGTCATATAAGGTGTGACAGATTATATACCTATATCTATATTTATATACAAAATACTCTAGACATTATCAATAGTGTAAACAGTGTTAAATTTTACTTCGTAATTAGCAATGGGGGAGTAAGAAGGAATGCTCTATTTCAATGGTAGTTCATAGGCTGAATTGTCATCAGATTTTTAATGTCCTTCAACAGCAAAGATATAATGAATATATTAAAGCCTTTTATTTAATTTAACTATCATATTAGAAATTGTAATCTAACTTTATTTTTCTCAAAAACAAGAAAAGGTACAATAAGCTCAATTTGTCAAAGGGGGAAAATGAGATACAGAGGGATTTATTACATTAAATTTGCATCATATACAAAATTTGAATCGCCAGTGTTTTCCAAATGTTTCCACATCATTTGGCTTAAAAAACAAAACAAAACAAAACAAAACAACACCCCCCTCAAAAAAAAAAAGCTTTCAGGAAATTGGGAAAAATCCATCCCTCCATAAATCTTTTCTTAACTAAATGGAAGAGAAATAACATAATTTTCCTCAAAGCTTTGACCTACATCCAAAAATCAGGATGCAAAACTTTCCATGATGCCAAGCTAAAAACAGTTTCTAACTGGTTGCACAATGATTCTCTGATACACCTGCCTTTAGCAGAAACATGCAGTAAGTAAAACAACTCACAGTCCAGCATTCAAAAATGTTTAATTGTCCTCTAGACTAGTTTCATTGCAATGGAGAGGTACAAGACAAAATCAGAAACGGAGTATGAAAATAAATTTCTAAAAGTGATATTGTCTAAATTAAAGGGTTGTTTTGTGATTCTAATAAAGCAGCTTTCTTAAGGGCGAAATTAATGCCATCCGTTATTGTTATTTTTTGCATATAGAATAACTTGTCTTAATTCTTTTCATTCTATTTCTTCTTGAATGCAATATATGAGTTTAAGACAATACTTTTATAATATTGATACTCATCTTGCAAAAATTTGAATAGTAGATAAATTACTTGCAGTACAAGTGGAAATTCAGAGAATTTAAATGACTTGCCCTGGATCCCATGGCTAGTAGATGTCTGAGGTAGAATTTACTAACAGCCAATCTGACTTTCTATCCAATAACTATAGTAACTGTGGATTTTGACAATCTATTAACATCATATAATATTAAAAAACAGTTTCAGAGCCACCTTCAATTACACATATATGCATTTATATGTTCATATATACACACGAATACATATACCTATACATATATATATGAGTATGTACAGATATTGTATCTGTATATACATCCATTTATTTGCATGAGTATTGTACATATATGTAAATATACACATGCATGTGCCTATATACTCATGGACACATCTATGTGTGTGTATACATACATGTATATACACATACATATGTGTTTATGTGTGTGCTTTTAAAATGATAGACAAATATTAATTATATGTGTGATATAAATACAGCATATTAGTACTAGCTTTAGTTCTCAAAGAAACTGCAGTAAATACATACTTGTTCTTGAAAGTTCAACAATAAATTGCCAATTCCAATATTTTTATTGATGCCTTACTACCTGTGATCATTTTAGTCAAGTCTGACCAATATATTCGTTGACCAGATATTGGCTTCCATTCATAAAATAGCTTCTCTCTCCATTCTCTCTCTCTCTCTCTCTCTCTCTCTCTCTCTCTCTCTCTCTCTCTTTCTCTCTCTCTTTCTCTCTCTCTACTTTTCCACAACCTATGTCTCTGCTGGGCAGGCCCCATGAAAACTGTCAATTTCTTTTCCCCCTTCTAATTCTACTTAGGGAAATTATTTCTTTATTCATAGAGGTCATCTAATGAAGCCAGACATAATTAAATGAAGTTGACTATCTGTCTGAAATGGCTCAATGTCTCATTTCAGTTACTCCAGAAATAACAAATTGTTTCCACTAGGGATCCTTCTTTGCCAAGTTCTGCTACAGCTAATCTTCACCAATTGTTTCTGGATTACTTTGGTAGAAATCAGTCTTCTTTGAAAGAAATTAAATAGTGGAACGTGAAAAACTAGATGAATTCCTCATTTAACATTTTTTAAACATTTTAATTACAGGATTTACTGTTTCTATTCCAAATTCAGTCTAAATATCTCCTAATCCTTTAAATCCTCAGGTATTATAGAAATTTTGGGAGGGATATTCTATCAGTCTGTTCACAACTCTCACTGATGTTTATAAGAACTCTTTGTATGTCTTTTGAGCATCTAAAAGAAAAACATTTTCTTGGTTAAAAAGGTGTGTGTGGGAGGTACTATTTTCATTTGTAGCCTGGGCTACAGTTGAAATTGGGCTTTGTGGAGATTAAAAAGTTCCTGATAAGTCCCTCAGATTTAGAGGTAGAAGGAACTTTTGAGATGATGTGGTTATTCATCCTCTAATTTTATAGAATGGGTAATTTCAGAACCAGACTGTTTCAGTTATCCACTCAAGGTCATGGAAGTTGAAAACAGGTTATATGAATGTTGAGATCTTTTTTTGCTGTACTCTTAAGAGGATTCACACAACTTTGTAGATTACAGGTAAAACTGAGAGATGTAGACTTGATTATTGGCAATAATTTTACCCACTTCACATGATTCTGATTGGTGTGAAACCAAAAACACAGAATGTCCAGGTAAAATATGACCATAGTTTAGAAATGTAACCTCAGGAAACTAGTCAGAGTATAATTGCTTGCAGGAATTGGCTTAACCTCTTATCCTATTATGTATGATATTCTAATGGAGCTTTCTCCAACCTTTTGATCTAGTCTCATTTCCAACAACTCTAAATCAATTCTTTATTGCAACCATTCATGTCTACTTACTGAAACCAAAATATTCCTTGTGCTACTATATCACAGTGGAAAGAAGGGTGAATGGGAAATCATAAGACCTGAGTCTGAATTTTGGCAGTGACTCTACTTGTATGACCTTGAACAAACAATGTAACATTTCTAGACCTTAGTTTTCTCATCTGTAAAATAAATGTATTAAGCATTGATAATTTCTAAAGTCAATTACAGCTCTAATTCTATGACAACGCAGGCTTCTCCACTGACTCTCATTCTTTATTTAATACTTAGTTTATGCCCCTTTTATCCCCTTGCATCACTGGAAGTTCTCAATGACTTCTCCCTATCCAAGAAAATGCTGTCCTTTAACAAATAAATAGAAGAGAACAATAAACAAGAAACTGACCAAGTCTGAAAATACATTCTAAGCTCTGTGTCTACAATCCATCACCTGTCTACTTAGAGGCAGTAGACATGCTTCACTGCTATTTTCCTATCATGATCCTCACTCAAGTTAAGAGTCCTACTCACTTCATTCTGAATCAGTTCATATAACTCTTCCAACATTTCAATGAATTTTTCATTCTTTTAATTGTTTATAGAATATTCCATTAATTTATACACCACAAAATTCCTGTGATTATCAAATCAATAAGCCTGAATTTTCTTTCCTGTTCTCTGGTATTGCAACAGCAACATAAATGATGATGTAAATATTTTTATATATGTCTCTCTTTTACTTTGTCACCTTGACATATCTATGAATCAAAGGGGCTATCTCTTCACTCATTTCTTAAAGAGGCCTGTTCACTGAATGGGCATTACCTCACTCAAAGTGACAACCTGAAAAAAACTTAGCCTAAAAGATCCAGGGTCTTCCATTGAATCCTGGGCCACTTCAGGTCATCATAATGACTATCTGGCCAACGCTCTGGAGAAGAAAGTGAGCCTAGTGACCTTGTACATCCCTCCCTTACTCAGATCAAAATCAGATGCAAATCATGTCATTATTTTCTTGATCCTTGGTCCTCTTCAAAAACGAAGGACAAACACAAAAAGCAATGCTAAGCGGAAGGGTACATTCAATTTAATGATGTTTTTATTATAATACAAATTTTTTTTTCCATAGCACTTGGACCAGTTCACAGAAACTTTAGGAGCGTTCTGTTTTCAATATTCCTGTTTTCTACTAGCCTCTCAAACATTTAATCCTGCCATATCTTGGCATTGTCAATCTAGTGGGTATGAGGTGAAACCAATTAATTTAATTTTCATTGCTTTTTCTATTAGCAAATCAAAGCATTCCATTAAATGGTTATTGACAAGACTTCACTTTCTTTTCTTCGGAAAATTGCCTGCTTATATACTTTGATCAATAATCTACTGGGAAATAGCTCTTGTTAGTATGGGTTCATATCAATTCTCATTATATCCTGAATATAAGATCTTTATTAAATCTATTTTTCATGAAGATCTTTCACAATTAAATGCTTTTCACCTTATAATTAACTAAAACTCTAAATTGAGTCCTCAATTTTATGTAAAAACTGTATATTTTATGCTTAATATTCACTTCTGACTCTTGTTAACTTTCTTCTAGTCACAATGATAAGAGATATCTTTTTAAAATCTCCGTTTTTCTTTTGAAATGATGTGACTTTTTATATTTAGATAATATTTGCATTTATTGATTATGGTATGTGGTATAGCTATTTGATCAAAAATGAATTTCTTCCAAATTCAAATTCTGTAAACTTTTTCCCCTATTTTTCCTAATAGTTATCAAAGGGAGGGTCCTTATACCACTGATTAATATTACTGAATTTATTAAACACTAAAATACTAAGCAATAGTGATTCTGGTCCTGCTCAATTAGTCTGTTTCATTGACCAACTTTTCTATATTTTTAAACTGTAACAAATACCTTTTATAACTACTATGTCACAATATAATTTGAAATCGTCATTCTTACTCTATTGCCATTATGGCTTTTGAGATTTTTGAACTTTTTTTAAATATGATGCTTTGTTTTGTTTTTAGATCTATCAAGTAAACACTTGGTAGTTTGGTTGGTATGGCACTGCAGATATAAAATCTATAAATTAATATAGTTAATATGATATACCTGTATGCATATAAGTACTGACCCAACCATGAATAATGATTATCCCTCCATTTATTTAAGTTTTCCTGTATTTCCACAAAGTGTTTTATAGATGCTTCTAAAAAGTCCTTAGAGCATCCTGTGAGGATAATGCCCATTTATTTCATCTCATTTTTGAATTTTATAATTATTTTGAAGGGACTTTATCACAATAATCATTCAGTTCAATAATCCTCTCCTTATCATTTTTAAGTAAATATTTAGAAGTATACCTTCCCTTTTGAGGGCTTTAGCGGCATCATATAAGTTATAATATGCTGCTTTCTTGCTATCAATATTTTATGGTAAATATTTACATTTTGTTTAATTTATTGTTCAAGATACACATGTGTCAAGATTTCTTTACTTAGTCTCTATTTCATTCTAGATCTTTCCTTATGTTCTCTCTTTTAATTAGTATTTTTATTATGTTATCATTTGTAAAGGGTGCTTAATATTGCTGCAATTATTCATTTATTTATGACCTAACACAAGATAATAATTTTTTATAAATATGAAAAAAATGTATCTGGAAGTTATCCTGTTTACCAATGTACTTGAAGGATTTATATGCAAATGTAAAGCTCCCCTTATAGAAATAAAGATTTCAATAGAGAGATAAACATTGTTCATAGTTGGACAAGCATTCATGTAAATAATCTAATATTGCTTAAATTTAATTATCAATTTAGTTTCATGCTAATTAAGCTACTAAGAGTTAGTTTATAAAACTAAGCAAAATGATGACAAATTCATATACAGAAACAAAGGATTAAAATCTTCCCAACAACTGGATGGAAGAGATAAAGCTAAAATAAACCTAATATTACCAGATCTCAAACTACATTGTAAAGCAAGTAATAATCATTAAATCTATTTGATATTGCTAAAAATATATACTCACAAGCTAAAGTTAAAAAATAATCTAGTAGGTAAGATCTATAAAAACTTTGTCATACACATATTTATGCATATAAGCCTTCTTGTATAAACTTTCTTTCCAATAATCATTTGTTTTGTTTTCCTTCTTGACTATCTTTGTGTTAAGTTCAAAGGTCTCCCATTGTATCCTGGGCAATCACCAGTCACCCTGATGAATATCTGGTCACTGGATCCAGATGACTTACAAGCAGAAAGTGAGGCTGGTGAACTGGTACAGTCCTCCCTCACTCAGAACAAAGTCAAGTGTAAGTCATGTCATCATTTCACTAGTATCATGGTCTTTTTTTGAAAACAAAGGACTAACAAAACAACCTGTGTTAAGTTCTTCCATATCTGACAGGCAGATATTAAAGATGACAAAATTATTATACCACTAAACGTGTCTTAGAAATTCTATGAATAATCAATTTCTCTAAAAATTTAGATGTCATGCAACTTAATGCATTTTTAAATCCATACTTTTTTTATTTGAAAGAGTACTTGGGTAAGGAATGTCAATTTTCAGAATTCTAAGAAAGACAAATCTTCAGAGTTAGGTTATATCTGTGTTTATTTCTCCCATGTAGGTGGCATGCATGTGTCTATGCATGGGAGCCAGTTTGGAACTGAGCTCACTTTGGGGTTAGAGTACACAGTTTATATACTCTTTCAACGGGGGCTAATGTTACTCACTGATCATTTCACCCCAGGACAGAGAAAATATCTCTGGACCACTCCTGTGGCCATACAAGGTCACTCCCTGCCTTGGTGAGTGAGATAGGCTTGGCTATCTCTCCAAAGAATCTGTTTCTACTCAAGCTTGAGTAGAACACGAGGGGTTCCACTACTTTGCATTAAATTACTTATAAATTTGGCTGGGGGATTGACCTCCTTAAGGAGAGTCAATGCAAACTCATTTTCAGTAATATCCTTCTGAAAAAAACACTGAATTTAAAATCAGAAGAAGGGGGCTGCAGGAAGATCTGAATCTCCAAGATATTGGTTGTCATGATTTTTCACAGAAACTTCTTAACTTTGATACTTCAGACACAGTTTATAGCTTGAAAGAGTTTACTGGGGAGCTTCAAGGAAAAGTGGTTTGTTCTGAGTTTCAAGATCAGCAGGCATCAGAAACAAGACTCTGAGGTCAATCCTCTACCTAGTACACTTCCCTGACCTCTTGTTTTTTGGGGGGGAGGGAGTAAATGTATATTTAAAAGTAGCATTGTTTCATTGTCTATAATGTCTTTAAACATAATGCAGTTTCCCCATTTAACTTCATTGAAGTGGTCCGTTCTTATGATCTTTACAGCAAAACTTGGTAGCCTCAAATTGCCTCATCCCCCTCACCAAAAAAAATCACTATATTTGTTTTAAATAAAAATTATTTATAGATTAGATTTTTCTAGTGAAAGTGTGACCTGTTTAGCCTGAATATGCTCTCTCAGGTTTGAGAAGAAGATTTTGTATTTTGAAAGGGATTTAAATAGAGCGGAAGCATTTGCATTTCTTAAGGGTGTGAGAATTGAAGTAGCTCATTTGCATATGAAAAGGCTTTTAAAAAGTGGCTAGAAGTAACAAGGAATTTCTCCTCTTTCCAGAGATTGTTTGAGTGCATTTCCCCACTCTTTCATTTGCATAGACCTAAGGGAGAGGTTTAGAGTTTGATACTAGGAAAACCTGAACCCCAAAGCAGTTTGTAGATTATAGTGTGTATAGTAATATCCTGGTTCTGGAGAGAGTCCCTGGGGTGGGGAACCTGTGGCCTAGAGGATATATGTGGCCTTCTAGGTCCTCAAGTGAGGCCCTTTGACTGAATCCAAACTTCACAGAACAAATCCCTTTAATAAAAGGTCACATGTGACCTCAAGGCTGCAGGTTCACCACCCCTGGTAGACCAAAAGTCAGGGAACTTTTTTTCTTGTCATGTAAAAGGCCAGTGTAGCACCAATGCAGTATTCATAGCCACCTATATTGGCTATATCTATCCTCAGATATTTACTAAGTGTGTGACCCTATATAAGTTCACTTAACTCTGTTTGCCTTAGTTCTTCATTTTTAAAATGAGCTGAAGAAGAATTTGCAAACTACTCCAGGATCTTTGCCAACAAGATTCCAAATGGAGTCATGAAATGTGATTTTTTAGCTCTTTCTTTGATGTCTTTATACTAATTCCCTTTTCATAATTTTCTTGTATTAGTCTCATTTATTTTGCCAATATTTTCTCTACCACTCTTATCTCTTTACTTCTTCCAGAAATTCTTGTTTGGCTTGGATCTAATGAGCATTTTTCTTTGAGCATTTTTTGGTAGTTGTTTTCACATTGTTGTCTTCATCTGTGTTTGTTTTTGCCTTCCATGCAGTGTAGTAGCTTTTTATGATCATTTTTTTGCTGCTTGCTCAGTTTTCCAACCTATTTCAGGACTTTAAACTTTATGTTATAGTTTGGCTTGGGTAATGGAGAGGCATCATCTCAAGGATTAGGCTTTTCTTTTGTGTACTGCTATTTTAAGAACTAGATTTTGACCTCTGAAAAGTTTTTGGTCCTTCCAAGATGGTATGATCCTGGGAGACATATGGTCACTATTCTATAGGTCTGTGCACCGATCTTTGTCCATGATCCCCTTCAGCTACACGCACTAGTGCTCCTCTCTGATTCAGTACTGTGGCAGCCCAGCTTCCTTGAGACTGACCACCAGAGCTCCTCTAAACCCTGGAACTGTGACCCAGAACTGCTAATGGTCAACAGAGTTGCCAATCAGTACTAACTGTACCGGTGCCAGCAAAGGGTGCCATATAATCTCTTTCTGAACAGTTGTCTTACCTTCTCACTGTTCATGAGAGTTCCCAACCTGTATGCTGTTTTTTTCTTAATTTGGAAAAAATATTTTAGCCTGACTTTTTGTTGGCTCTACCATTTCAAAATTTTATTTGAGGTGTTATTTTTAAAGTTGTTCAGAAGGGAATTTTGAAAGAATTCAGTGGTTGACTGCCCCAATCTATTATCCTGGTTTCTCTACCAGGTCAATTTATAGAAAGATTAAATTGATAAATTCTAAATGGAATAATAATAACAGTGAATAAATATAACATTTTGTAATTTGTGTCTACTAATTCAGAGAATGAATTTTTTTTTTTTTTTGTGAGGGAAAATCTTACTAAATTGGGCTTCAAAGCTAATGTAGCTTATCACATTCAAATGAAATATCCTTCAGTTAATGCTAATGTATAATGAGACTTTGATGAATGAAAAACCCTAAGTGATAGTTTCTGGGTGATTAATAATAAATTTATTAATTAAGCGACCTAATAATAAATAAATTGATGGTCATTGATTTCTCTAATCAAAGAGAAATCAATGGAAAACCTGAAAGTCTTTAAGTATTTATTTGAAAGAGAATGTCCCTGACAATTTAAATTCAAAGTTTATTGGTGGACTTTTAATGAGAACATGGCTTAATCATGAAACTCATCTACTTCCAGCAATCTGGACAGGGGGATCTGTCTCTATCCAGATTACTGTGATTGGTTTTCTTCTTTATGACCTGGGTCACCTTAAACTCTAATGGAGCAGTACAAGGACAAAGATTTATTTCCCCAGGATAAGAACTTGCCTAGACTGGATTCTGTTTACACTCTCAAGAGAAGTCAGAGTCTCCTAGTTAGGTGAAGTCCTGCTCAAGGTTGAAGAGCATATTTTCTTGAGGGCTAGGACAGTCTCATCAAACAGTGACGTCCTTAAGAGACTGAAGTTTTTAAATAGGCTAGGCCTTAAATGAGAAAAAAAAGGAGAAAAATCTGTATCATAATCTAATAATTAGTTATTAATATAGTAGCAAAATAATTTATTTCAAGACTTTATGTATTTCATGTTCAGAAATGTCTTCTCATATAGATAGCTATGGCCAAAGAGTGATATCGATCCATAAGTTTATAATTTTCAGTATATTCATCCCTTGGAAGGCATTTAAAAATCATATGTTTTTCTCCTAATATTTTCCTTTTAGCTTATTATATTGAAGATTAATAATTTCTGAATAATTAATAATTCCTTCAAAAAAGGAATCTCCTAAATCACAAGGTTAAATAAATTGAAATATGAAAATTTCTCTTGCACTTGCATTAAGGTCTGAAAAAAATTCCTAGAACTATAGATGAACTCTGAAAAATAGATCTGCTGCAAATTTGTGTAGGAATTGAGATCTTATTTCTTGTTTTAGCTTTTCAGAGAATGTGAAGAATGTAAAGCATCTTAACATTACTTATGATTCAAACAAAATGTTGGCTGTGGTCAAATTAATTTTCCTGTAGTATAACTTTCTCATATGAGGGATGTTTTGCCTTATAATCTTAGGCTGAATTAATTAAGAAACATTATCAGGGGAGGAGTCAAGATGGTGGAGTAGAAAGATACACATATGCTAGCTCCGAACCCACAGCCCATAAAATATCTGTCAAAAAGGACTCCCAACAAATTCTGGAACAGCAGAAGCCACAGAACAACAGGGCAGAGGAGATTTCTGATCCAGAGAGACCAGAAAAACTGACCCAAAAGGTCCGTCACGCCCTGGACCCAGAGCGGAGCCTAGCCCTGCCTCAGCCTAGCAGCACCGAGAGGAGCAGATCCGAACAGGCTTCAGGGACAGAATCTCCAGCAGCAGCACAGGTCTCTCCACTCACAGGCACCAAAGGTTGGTGAGAGGGTCTTCTCAGCTCTCTGAGAGGGGAGTGGATTGTCCCCATAACTCAGGTCCCCTTGGGAGGCAGCAGCAGAGGCAGCAGCAGACAAGGGCTCCCAAAGCAGGCAGGAGCCCTGATCCATTGTTGAAGGTCTCTACATAAACCCCTTGAGGGAACTGAGCCCTGTGAGGTGGCCCTGCCCCCACCTGAGCACCTAAACTTAATCTCACACTGAATAGCAGCCTTGCCCCGGCCAAAAGCCCTGAGGCTGGGAACCAGCATTTGAATCTCAGACCCCAAGCACCAGCAAGCACTGGCTGGGCAGATCTAGAGACAAGGTGGGTGTGGAGAGGATACTCAGAAGTCAAGTAACCAGCTGGGAAAATTCCTAGAAAAGGGGGAAAAAAATAAGACAACAGAAGGTTACTTTCTTGGTGAACAGATATTTCCTCCCATCCATTCAGATGAGGAAGAACAATGCAGGCTTCTGTATACCAAACATCCAAAATAAATATTTAATGGGTTCAGGCCATGGAAGAGCTCAAAAAGGATTTTGAAAATCAAGTTAGAGAGGTGGAGGAAAAACTGGGAAGACAAATAAGAGAGATGCAAGAAAAGCATGAAAAGCAGGTCAACACCTTGCTAAAGGAGACCCAAAAAATGGTGAAGAAAATAACACCTGGAAAAATAGGCTAACTCAATTGGCAAAAGAGGTTCAAAAAGCCAATGAGGAGAAGAATGCTTTCAAAAGCAGAATTAGCCAAATGGAAAAGGAGGTTCAAAAGCTCACTGAAGAAAATAGTTCTTTCAGAATTAGATTGGAACAGATGGAGGCTAATGACTTTATGAGAAACCAAGAAATCACAAAATGTAACCAAAAGAATGAAAAAATGGAAGATAATAGGAAATATCTCATTGGAAAAACAACTGACCTGGAAACTAGATCCAGTAGAGACAATTTAAAAATTATGGGACTACCTGAAAGCCATGACCAAAAAAAAAAAGCCTAGACATCATCTTTCATGAAATTATCAAGGAAAACTGCCCTGAGATTCTAGAACCAGAGGGCAAAATAAGTATTCGAAGAATCCACAGATCACCGCCTGAAAGAGATCCAAAAAGAGAAACGCTTAGGAACATTGTGGCCAAATTCCAGAGTTCCCAGGTCAAGGAGAAAATATTTCAAGCAGCTAGAAAGAAACAATTCAAGTATTGTGGAAATACAATCAGGATAACACAAGATCTAGCAGCTTCTACATTAAGGGATCGAAGGGCATGGAATAGGATATTCCAGAAGTCAAAGGAACTAGGACTGAAACTAAGAATCACCTACCCAGAAAAACTGAGTATAATACTTCAGGGCAAAAAATGGTCTTTCAGTGAAATAGAGTACTTTCAAGCATTCTTCATGAAAAGATCAGAGCTGAAAAGAAAATTTGACTTTTAAACACAAGAATGAAGAGAAGCATGAAAAGGTAAACAGCAAAGAGAAGTCATAAGGGACTTACTAAAGTTGAACTGTTTACATTCCTACATGGAAAGACAATATCTGTAACTCTTGAAACTTTTCAGTACCTGGGTAGTTGGTGGGATTACACACACACACACACACACACACACACACACACACAGACACACACACACACATACACATACACACAGAGCACAGAGTGAATTGAATAGGATGGGATCATATCTTTAAAAGATGAAATTAAGCAGTGAGAGAGAAATATATTGGGAGGAGAAAGGGAGAAATGGACTGGGGCAAATTATCTCTCATAAAAGAGGCAAGCAAAAGATTTTTAGTGGAGGGAAAAAGAGGGGAGGTGAGAGAAAAACATGAAGTTTACTCTCATCACATTCGACTAAAGGAAGGCATAAAATGCACACTCATTTTGATATGAAAATCTATCTTACAATACAGGAAAGTGGAGGACAAGGGGATAAGCAGGGTGGGGAGGAGGATGGAAGGGAGGGCAATGGGAGGAGGGAGCAATTTGAAGTCAACACTCTTGGGGAGAGACAGGATCAAAAGAGAAAATAGAAGCAATGTGGGGTAGGATAGGATGGAGAGAAATATTGTTAGTCTTATACACCACAACTATTATGGAAGTCATTTGCAAAAGTACACAGATATGGCCTATATTGAATTGCTTGCCTTCCCAAAGGGAATGGATGGGGAGGGAGGGAGGGAAAGAAGTTGGAACTCAAAGTTTTAGGAACAACTGTTGAGTACTGTTCTTGCTACTAGGAAATAAGAAATACAGGTAATGGGGTATAGAAAGTTATCTGGCCCTGCAGGACAAAAGAGAAGATGGGGACAAGGGAAGGTAGAGATGATAGAAGAGAGGGCAGATTGGTGACAAGGGCAATTAGAATGATCAGTGTTTTGGGGTGGGAGAGAGGACAAATGGGGAGAAAATTTGGAACCCAAAATTTTTTGAAAATGTATATTAAAAGTTAAATAAATAAATTTAATTAAGAAAAAAAGAAACATTATCAAATCCGTAGCAAAAACTAATTTCCAAAGCTGTTCAGTGTTTGATACAATGGTTGATGGTATTTCTTCTCATTCAGAAATACTTAAATCTCAACCCTGACCTAAAAGAAACACTATGTATTTTTTTTCTTTTTCCTTGTTTTGACGTGACGGGTATGTACTAGTAATAAAATAAATGCCATGGTACAGAGATATGCATGGCACTTGACATGCTATTAGTTACAACTGTCACTTTGATTTTTAGGGCCTAGAGCAGCACTATAAAAGATTCTGTAACTACTATTCAATTCTGACTTTGTAGAACAAAAGCAGCCATATACAACACATAAACTATTGAGCATGGCTGTATTCCAATAAAACTTTATTTTAAAATGTACAAAGATTCTTAGGTCATAAGACATACAAAAAAATGGGTGACAGGCCAGATTTGGCTGGCAGGTCACGGTTTGGTGACCAATGGCCTATATTCCTGATATAAAGATTTAGGAAATGTTCTGGCTATTTTCCAAAAGTTAGGGCAAGGTTTCTCATGGAGAGGAACTAGCCTTGTTCCAGGAAAAGTTGTTTAAAGGTAAAAAAAAGCAAAAAAAAAAACAAAACCAAAAACAAAAACTATGCATTAGAACATCTAATGTGGCAGGATGACCATAGTCTCTTTCTTCTTGCTTGGGACATGTCAGGTCTTAGAGCCAAGTCTTCAGAGTACAGAAGTTATTACCAGTTTCATAGTAAGAATCTCTGCATTTTTTTTGAAACTACTCTTAACTGATAACAACAAGAGAGTCTGGAGCTGGAGGAAAGGAAGCCACAAGAAGCATTATGAAACTAGGAGAGCAGAAATGTGCATGGGGGGTGGGTGGCTCCCAAGAGAAACATGGACAAGAGTCAGGTTGTGTTGGTTTATTGGGGAAGTTAGTTATATGTACTGATAATGAGTTGTCGAACTCTTAACCCCATTATTGCCCTTACCACCTTCAAGGTGCAAATTCTGTTATTTTTTTTTTCCCTTTTTTGACTCCTTCATATGAGCCCTAAGCCTTTGTGTGTGTTCATCCTTCGTTGTCAAAGAAGACCATACCATCAGAGAAATGATGACATGACTTGCACTTGACTTTGTTTTTTGAGTGAGGGAGGGCTGTGCAGGTCACCAGCCTCACTTCTCCTCCAGAGCCATCTGAGTCCAGTGACCAGATATTCATCAGGATGACTGGAGATGACCCAGGATGAGGCAACTGGGGTTAAGTGACTTGCCCAAGGTCATACAGCTAGTGAGTGTCAAATGTCTGAAGTGAGATTTGAATTCAGGACCTCCTGACTCCTGCACTGGTGCTCTATCCATTGAACCACCTAGCTGCCCCCCCTAAGTCTTCTAACATAGGATGAGGAAAGTGTCTTGACCTTTAATTTGTATATTTTATTTGTATATTTACTTTGTCTTCATGAACCCTGTGCATCTGCTGGTATGTACTTATTTAGAATACACTGGAAGAAAATATTTATATGGGATAGTATGGCTAAAGAAGAAAGATAAAAAATGAACACTTCAACTGTTGTGCTGTCAAGGAACTGGGGGTGAAGAGATTAAACAACAAGGAAAACAGAGGTGTCTTTTTTATTTTAATTTCCTAGGACACAGAGAGAACTTCTATATTTGGAAACCCATTTTGGGAATTAGTCAATACTATATTAGAGTAGGGAGCTGACCGGGACTGGCCAGTCACCACTTTAGTCTCCTGCTGTTGGTTAGTAAAATAAATTGTTGACTTGTCTTTGTTTTCTTGTCTGCTTTGTTTTGTTAGTTTTAGTTTTGTTTTTATTTTCGTTGCCCTGCCTCCTTTGTTTTACTGAGGTCGTTAATTCCTTAACTTTTAAGAATATACTTGTTAGATTTGAGGTACCCACCACTTAATATTTTTTATTGATTTGTTTTGTTTCAAAGTTTTTCCTCTTTGAAGTCAGCATTCAGGCTCTGGGGATTTGTATTTTCACACAGTAATGATTTTAAATCATTGCTTTAATGTATCTAAGTCTGCATTTATTTCCTTTTTCCAAATTGTTTTTTTTAAGCCTCATAGTTATAAAGGCCTCTGAATTGTATTCTTTCTGATAGATAATGGGTTGCATACCTTCACTGCTTGAGGAAGCTCTGATTGAAATATTCTGGCTACTTTTACCTACTTCTAAACTAACTTCCTTAATTAGTTTGCTTGCTGATAGCTTCTCTCCTTAGCCAAGAGTTTCAAGGAGATATTTAACCTTTCAAGGCAACTCTACAATTTTGCCTTTGAAAACGTCCTATTTTATATTTTTCCCTCTGCTGTCATTTCCAAAATGAAAAACAGGAGAAAAAAAATGCTAGAAAAGCCTTTGTCAACCATTCCCCCCACCTTGTGACACTCCTAACCAGTTACTAGGTTCACCTAATATCACACTTTCCCTTTGAAGTTCCTTGTTAGTTTGAGATCCTTGCATTTCCTACTTAAAATTGACTATTAACTTGGCTAGCAGGCAAGAAACTTTCAGCTTTCTTGGTGCATTTTACTGAGGAGGCTTTGCTCCTCTTTACAGAGACTTAAAACATTGACTATAAGAGATTCATTTAAAAATTTTTGTTTTACAGTGCAGTTTTCTTACACTGCTCTTGAAGAGTATACACAGTCTTCTCGAAGTCTTTCTCAACACCACCAGCACATGCTGATCACCTCCGCTGAATTTGGACATCTCGTATTGTCAAGATGCAAAGGGGCAATATTTAAAAATTAATTAGATGTTATTAAAAACAGAAAGAGGTGCATCAAGAACTATTAGGTTCTCCATTTCTGAAGATCGCAAAGATTTTGAAGCTGGATGAAAATGCCAAGAGTTTTACACCAAGAATTCCTCTTCCTTATACTTTGAACCAGTAGCTTATTAAGTACTTTCCAATCTTGAGATTCTTTGATGCATATGTTGCCCTCTTTCTTTCCACATTTTGATGTATTCCACTCAAAAGTTCTAATTTTAACTGTAAATAGATCTAGCTAGCAGATCTAGTCTTGTGTGCATGAGTGACACAATTTAGGAAAAAAACCAAAATGATAACTCATAACAAGTGGCTAAGCCTGTCCCAATCCATGACACTGAATTTGACTTTACTTTCAAGAAAATTCTTGATTTTTCATTGTATATTTTTAGATATCTCAATGTGTCAACAATTAGCAACTTCACTAGTGTGAGTAAATCCATCCTAGATGCACATTAAAACCTTTATAAAATGCTACAACCTGGTCTTTATGTCTTCCTTGGTGTACTGGGAAGAGTTCTAGATTTAGTCTCAGAATGTGTGATTTGAACTAAGACTTACCCACTGTGTGACGGTGGGTCAGTCTCTACCTCAACAGGTTGGATTTAAAGAAATTGATCTTCAAAGGGTGAATGACCAAGGTCACACTAATATCAGAAGAAGGATTTGACCTAAGCTCCCTCCTGTTTGTAGCCCTAGTACTATTGCCACTATGGCAGATTATCTCACACATGCATGCTCCTAAGTAGCCAATAACTGGGAGGCATCAAAGGAAATTCATTTTCTCAAGAAAGAAATAGCCATAATCTAGGTCAGGGGAATATAATTTTTTCTCTCCATTCTGGAGACAGATTCACACACACAGACACACAAGCAATAAAAATAACAATTACAACAATAAACTATAGCATATGAAGGTTTTCAAAGCTTTTTAGTAAGATCAGTCTTGTTGAGATAGTGCAAGTATTTTTATCAAAGCACAATCATCTGTAGGATTGTAAAGGAGACAGCATGGAGCATGGCATAGTGCAAAGAACATCATTTATGGAGAGAACCAGGATTCAAATCTCGGTTTACTCTTTATGACCTGTGTGTTTTTGAGCATGAAATTAAGATAGTAAGCATATGATATGTGCAAATGTTTTTAGGAAATATTGCTGAATATAAAAATTCACAAAGGTAAATTTGTGATTAGTTGTTGAAATTTCTTAATCAATGAAATTGTGTAGCTAAGGCTTAAAGTTTGACTAATACTGCATTTTATAATTAATTGCATTAAACAGAAAGGTTTGCACTATTTCTCAAACGGTAATATAAACTAATTATACAAATTCAATATATATATTTGCATGAAAATGCTTGAGGAAAATGAAATTAATGTGATTTAGAAAATTAACAACGCATAAAAATGTTAGGCTTAGCAAAGTTTTCTTTAATTTCTCATCAAGTCAAGTATTTAAATAGTATTTAAATAGTATTGAATATGATCAATTGAAGTTTATGAAATAGTGATTTTAAAATATAATGGTGTTTTCTATCTATTTCAAATCAAGAAATTTTTTAAAATTCAATTTATTAAAATTATTTAATTTATTTAAATTTAATTGTTAAATTTTAAATTTAATTATTAATTTTAAATTTAAACTGTGTAGCAGAAATTTATGTTTTGTTATTTTTGTTTTTGTTGCATGCTATCTATGTTGACACTTTCAAATATATGACATTGCTGATACCTCAGTATACTTGGTGAAGAACACAAAGACTTTACTTGCAGGTATATCAATTTCTTACTAAAAAAAAAAAAATAATAAAACTCAATTTAAAGTTATTCTAATGATCTTACTAACAGGGAAACTTCAAATTAAGGAATGGAAACAATTTAGAAAGGGTAAATGTAAAGATAATTTTCATAATTGTTCTTGGAGAGTGGCAATGCGCTCGATTTGAAGACCAAGTTTTTAAAATGGGATCTACTTTTTGCTTGATATACAAAATTGGACAAATCACTAAACATTTCTTTGAGACCCAGTTACCTGTTCTGTCATATTGAGGGGTTTGAATTAGTCTCTAAGGACTTTGGCCTCTGACTTTTTGTGACTCTGTTTTGTGATTCATAAAAAGTAAATAAATTGTAAACCCAAAGATAATTAAGCTTTATTAGGTGATAAGAATATATTTAAACTTTGATGATATAAACTGAATTCAAAAGATCTTGGGGCAAAACCAGAAATAACTTTTGTTGCAACATTTCTTTTCCAGATAAATCAAAAGAATTGCTGATTTAATGCCAAGATCATTATTCATTCTCAGAATGTAGAAAGTTACAAGAAGTACATAGAAACAAAATACAACATAACTGGTTTTTTTGTTAAAATCTCCTCTCCATTAGTACAATGTTTCAGATTAATAAGATATTTCCGTACAAGCTCTTGTATATGTTATTTCATTAACTCCCACATAATCTCTTTGAGGATGGAGATAGAGTTATGAATCATACTTTTCAAAAGGGTATCTTGCAGGACAGAGAAATTCCAAGTCTGTTCCAAGTCTACACAGCCTGGAAGAGATGTCAGGACCAAACTCACACTTTTTTTTAGAATTTCATTTCAATCATATATATTTTTTTCTTCATAAAGTAGATGGGGTCAGGTTATCTCCGTTAAGCAAAAGAGAGGAAATACTTATTTTTTATTTAAATTTCAGAATTTTTGAAAATTCAATTTAAATATAAATTCACTAATTTCTTTTTTAAATGAATCTTTTCCAGGGTCATAAAGGGACTTCTGAAAAATTTTGAAAAACTATGCAATAACACCAGTTTTGAGTACATGATCCTTTACCTTATATATCAATACTAGGCCCATACTCTTAGCAATTCAGTCCATCCATCATTTTAGTCACTGAAAATCTCAAACTAAATTTGAGTAGTTTATGAATAAATTGTTCTTTGCCTATCTCTCCCACTTCTACTTTTCAACAAGATGTTTCATTATCTTGTAGACACAACCTTAATCACACAGTTTAAAGTTAACCAGGCAAGATTAATTGCAGTATCAGGCAAGGAAGGTTATTAGGGTTCAATAAATGCCATTTTAAAAGACATCTATTTCCACTTCTAAGATCTTTCAGATCATGTGCATCAGCACTGAAGGTTAAATGATAGAGCTCATACTACAACCACTTAAAGTATAGAAGGGCTATCTAAGATAAAGTAAATTTGTCCATTAAAACTGACATTTAAATGAAGAAGCCACACTTCAGGAGCATCTCTTCTCAATGTTCTGTTAAGGGCCTATAAAGCAGGCTTCTGTGGTCCATGTGGAAGATGAGTTAGGGAGTGCAGGGAGTATAACACATAGAACAGCTAATTCATATTGAAGATAACAAAATTTAGTTCGCAGAGAACAGAAGGATATTTTTATTTGTCAATCAATCAGTATTTAAGTACCTACTAATAGATACAATTATATATATATATATATATATATATATATATATATATATATATATATATATATATATATATATATAGTATATAGCATTATATACTATGCTGATGTGGATACAAGTATATAGAATGAAATCATCCCTATTTGCAATAACCTTATATTCTAATAGAAGGAACACCAGTCATACCTCTATATCTACCAGTGACTATCTCTCTAAGCTTTCCTTTATAAATGGCTGGACCTGGATTATCCAGTTCCACTTTCCAGCTGCAGTTCTACTTTGTTTGAACTCCAAGAAAAATGATGCCCTAGTACCAAATATCTCTTGGTGCCCCTCGCCCCCTTTTCCGGATTCCTTTTGTGTGCAATCATCTTCCATTACCGTAGCTGGGGGCATCATGAAAGGGTCCATAAAGAAGACTATGCATAAGCTTCATCCTAAAGTAAAAAAACACTCTGGAGTACAGGTAAGGAGAAAACATATTCCAGCATGATAGATGGCCACATTCTGAGTCATGTGGACCACTATTCACAATGATAAGATTAGAGCTTGAATATGAGTAAACATTTTAGGAAAATTCCATACCACCTCATACTTTTACAATGAACCAACCTCCCCTGCCCCAAACAATCCCCTTCTCTTCACTCTCATTGTCATTATCCTATTTCAGACCCTTATTACCTCTCCCACCTGGACTATCTTCGTAGCCTCCTAACTGGTATTCTTGTTTACCATTGCTCCTGTTCTCCCATCATCTCTACATACAATCATAATTATCCTAAAGTATAGGCTTGACAATGTCACATGCAAGTATCAGAGGCTCCATATAGGTTCTAAAATAAAACAAAAATTATTCAACCAGGCATTTAGAACCCTTCACAATCTGCCTGTAGAAAATCTTCACATACTCTGAGATGGGTGAATGATCAGCAATACCCTGACATGGCATTCTCCATCTTTAAGACTTTGAAAAAGTGATCTTTCAGAGGGTAGAACCAAGATGGCAGAGTATAAACAGGGACTTCCCTGAGCTCTTCACTAAAGTCCTCCAAATACCTGTAGAAATGGACTCTAAACAAATTTTAGAGTTACAGAACCCTTGAAATGAAAGAGTGAAACAAATCTTCAGCCCAAGACACCCTGGAAAGTTGACATGAAGGTCTTTCATACCAGACAGGGAGTGGAGCACAGTCCAGCATGGGCCACAATGGGAGAGACAAGCTGGGAAAATCCTAGGGGGACTGAATCATTGGTAACTGTGATGGTTTCCTGACTTCTCAACATACAAATGTCAAAAAGGTCACTAGGAAAACTCTGGGAGAACTGGATGAAAGAGGAATGCATTGTGTGGACAGATCTGGCTCCAACCCCAGGGGAAGTGAGGGTTGCAGTGGGGGTGGCCTGCAACTATAGCAGCAGTAGCAGTGGCACCGGCTGCTTCCAAAGCTCTGGGCCCATATATGGTGGGGGATGAAGCTGCTGATACAAAATCCCTGAAACATGGGACAGTATGCTTACCCCAACCCCCAATCCCACAGAAAGCAGAATCTTACCTTGGCAAAGAGTTAAAAAGTGAAGTTTTCGGCTGGGAAGGTGAGTAAACATCATAAAAGATCTTTTGCTATAGAATCTTAATATAGAAACTTACCTTGATGGCAAGAAATATCAGTTTATACAGTCAGAGGAAGACAGTAGAATCAAAGCTTCTACATCAAAAGCCTCCAAGAGGAATATGAATTAGTTTCAGGCCATGGAGGAACTCAGAAAATATTTTGAAACTCAAGTAAGTGAAGCAGAGGATAAATTGGGAAGAGAAATGAGAGTGATGCAAGGAAATCATGAAAATCCACTCAATAGCTTGCTAAAGGAGATTCAAAAACATACTGAAGAAAGTGATACCTTAAAAAATAGACTAACCCAAATGGCAAAAGAAGCCCAAAAATCGAATGAGAAAAAGAATGCCTTAAAAAGCAGAATTGGCCAAATGGAAAAGGAGGTTCAAAAGCTCACTGAAGAAAATAATTCCTTCAAAATTAGAATGGAGCAAATGGAAGCTAATGACTTCATGAGAAATAAAAAAAATTATAAAACATAATCAAAGGAATGAAAAAACAGAAGACAATGTAAAATTTCTCGTTGGAAAAAAAAACTAAAACTAAAACTTATCTGAAAAATAAATCCAGGAAGAACAATTTAAAAGTTATTGGGATACCTGAAATCAATGATCAAAAAAAGAGCCTAGACATCATCTTTCAAGAAATCATCAAGGAAAAATGCCATGATATTCTATTTATTTTTAATTTTTAAAATTAACTTACTTGCTTTCATTTTTCTGCAATCACTTCCATAAGTCTTGGATTTCTTCTCCTCCTCCCCGAGAAGGCATGCAGTCTTTCATGGCTTCTACACGTACATTCTTATTAAACACATTTTCACATCAGTCATGTTGCATAGATGAATTAAAATGAATGAAACCATGAGAAAAACCAAAACAAAACAAAGCATAAAATATTCTGCTTCAATTTGTGTTCCAGTTCCATAGGTCTTTCTCTGGATGTGGATGACATTTCGCCTCAAGAGTTCTTCGGGAATGTTTTAGGTCCTTGCATTGCTGAGAAGGACTAAGTGTCTACTAGAAAAATTCCTCTCACACTGTGGTTGTTACTGTGCACACTGATCTAGTTTTGCCCCTTTCACTCAGCATCAGATGATATAGGTCTTTTCAGGACTCTCTGAAGTCTTCCTATTCATTGTTTCTTATAGCACAATAGTATTCCATTACATTCATATACGGTAATTTATTCACCTATTCCCCAATTGATGGGCATCCCCTTGATTTCCAGTTTTTGGTCACCACAAAGCGTACTGCTATAAATATTTTTGTACATGTGGAACCCTTACCCATTTTTATGATCTCTTGGGGATATAACCCTAGAAGGGATATTGTTAGATTAAAGGGTATGTACATTTTTGTAACCTTTTGGGCATTGTTTCAAATTGCTCTTGAGAATGATTGGATCAGCTCACACCTCCACCAACTCTTTTCTAACATTTATTATCTTCCTGTTTTGTCATGTTAGCAAATATGATAGCTGTGATGTGGTATTTCAGAGTTGTTTTGACTTGCATCTCTCTAACCAATAGTGATTTAGAGCATTTTTTCATTTGACTATAGATATCTTTAATGTCTTCCTCTGAAAACTGATATGCACAATTTTGAAGACCTTTGGGCATAGTTCCAAATTGCTCAATGGATCCTGGAACAGTGGGACCTCCCCCGATATTCTAGAACCAGAGGGTAAAATAGAAAAGGAAAGAATCCACCTCTTGAAAGACGTCCTAAAAGGAAACTCCTAGGTATATTGTGGTCAAATTCCTGGGTTCTGTAATGATAATTTAAATTGGAAGATCTTTCCCGTTCATTAATAGACCCATGTGACCTGCCTAGTCTCCATGGAAGCCCAAGTCACACAAACCTGTGATGAGAGGAGTTTACTGAATCCATGGAACAGGAAGAGGTGGAGCTGAAGCAGAGGTATAGAGCAGAACTGTGAGGAAATTGCTCAGAATCCAGTCAGAGCTAGGAAGGATGCAGGCAAGCAGGCAGCTGACTCACTTGAGCAAAAGAGCTTGTTTGATTTTGTTAAGGGAGACTGTTTTTTGATGAGTGCAATAGACCTGGTTTGTGGGAAGCCTAGCAAGGGAAAGACTTAGGGATAGTATCATTCTCCGCATTGTTATTGTATATAGATTTTTATTACTATGATGGTTTTTCTTTCTGGTGTCTGAATAGGAGTTTTGCTTCTGTCTCCCAGGTGGAGAATCTGTTTTATTTCACTATTCAAAATTGAGCCAAGACATTCATGGCTGCTGTAGGTCCTATGAATATTGCACTGGTGCTACAGGTTCTCTGGTTAAGGAGAAAATATTACAAGCAGGCAGAAAGAAACCATTCAAATATTGTGAAAATACATTCAGGATAATACAAGATCTAGCAGCTTCTACATTAAGGGATTGAAGGACTTGGAATACGATATTCTGTAGGTCAGAGGAGCTAGCATTAAAACCAAGAATCACCTATCCAGCAAAATTGAATATAATCCTGTAGGGGAAAAATGGATATTCAATGAAATACAAGACTTTCAAGGTTTCTTAATGAAAAGACCAGAGCTAAATACAAAATCTGACTTTCAAATACAAGAATCAAGAGAAGTATGAAAAGATCTGAACTCCATGGACCATTACCTGTTCAACAGCTCCACAAATACATATGTCCCTTCAATAATTTCAGACAATTCATTAGTTCACATTTATAAGTTGCTTAAAGTCTGTGGAGTAATTTTCACCCTGTATTTTATGGGAGCCTCACTACATCTCTCTGAGGTAAGTGCTATTTCTGTCTCCGTTTTACAGATGAGGAACTGACTTTCAAAGATATGAGAAGATATCTTGCCCAGGGTCATACAGCAAATATGAGTCTGAGACAGAATTTGAACCCAGTACTTTCTGGCACTAAGTTGAACTGTAACCATTACACAAGGTTGCCAAGGTACTGCACTGAATTTTGGAAATGTCCTTGGTTGGTGGCACTTTTCTCTGATAAAATCTTGTAAATATCCTTTATGAATGAGAAACACCTATAAGAAAAGAGGAAATTGCTTATTGCAAATTCCTGATCTGTTGTTTGTGCTACCAGGTCTCACAGGGATGGTTTGCATCATGGATGTATTTATGCAGATGAAAGCAATTAAAGGCATTTTCTCCTCACATTTAGATAAATAATCATCCTTATTTCTACATCTGCATTGTACACCAACTATTAAGGCATTTAGGTGGCTAGGGTTGGTAAGATAGCATTGAAAGAAGAGGGAGAAAGAAAATGCTGTAGAAACAGGCAGTTGTTAAACGGAAGTAAATGCCCAGGCCCACCTGACTCTTTCTCCAACTCATCTTGACTTCAGGGACAAATATGCAAGTCATTCCATTCCCTTATCTTTAACCTATTGCTCTTGACCCTTCAACTGATGCCACCTAGATTCTAAATCAGCTCTGGGCTGGTGAACATTAATAAAGTTCTTGGCACACTGTGCTACACTGGGAAATTTAGTTTGTCTTGTCTTAGTTTTACCTGAAGCAATAAACTCTGAAGAAAAGAGAGATGCTATGAAAAGCCTCTATGATTACAAAAGAAAAAGGTATCTTTCATTTTTTGCACACCTTTTCTTATCTCTGTCTTTTGGATCCCTCTACTATTTAGTTCAAGTGACACTTTCTATGTGGTCTTGTTTGTTTATTTATTGAAGTATTTATTTGAATGCATGTTTGACAAGTATTTTCATCTTACTTTTACATAGCCCATATTGTGAGCTGAGTTTTATGCACAATGAACCCAAACTCATAGGATGGTAGCAAAATATTCTGCCACTTTTCTAGACTATTCAGTTGAATAGCAATTCTTGAGGTGATTAAACTGCACTTGTTTAATCTGCCCATGAAGTTTAGAATAACTTTGCCAGCTCTGTGATGATTGCTGGTATCAAATTTGCCAATGTAGTTATCTGTGTATCAAAAGTCATATTGAGAAATTTCTTTAAACCATAGCCTAATGGAAATCATGCATTTTCCTAGATTTTCTGTACTGCTGATGCTGGTGAGAGCATCAGTCAGGACTCATGGAAAGAAAGGTGAAGAAACTGGATGATGTCACAAAGAGGAAATAGGCTCTATCTCTCTGTCTCTGTCATTCCTTTTTTATTCCTCTCTATCCTTCTCTTTGTTCTCAAGTCACCTTGAGTTTACTTATCTGATTAAATTTTGTAACCTTACATAGAATATAAGATGCTTGAGCGAGGGATTTTTAAAAATCGTCTTTGTGTTTCTGACCTTTAGCTCAGTACCTGCGTCCTCACTAACATATCATTACATTTCCTACTCAAAAACTTTCAATATATTCTTTCCTCCTAAAGCCCAATCTTTTCATTTTTGGCCCCTAAATCTTTAAAAATCTGACCCCAAACTTACTTTTCAGATTTATATCCCATATTATGCTTCTGTGAATGGAATCTAACCTACTTGTCATTTTTTCCTCTCATTACACTTTGCTTGAACCTGGCCTTTCCATCTATTTTATAATCCCCTGTATTCAACTTATTTCTCATTTTTTAATCCTCAAAGTATTATAAACACTTTGAAGACATGAAATACACTATATTTTTAAATGACCAGAAAATATGTTGTTTACAAATTTTCATCAATTTGATTTGGATAATTATTCAGACCTTTCAATGATACTAAAGAATTCATTACTGCAGAAGTCCATCTTTTTACTACTATTATATTTTTAATTATGCTATATGACTATAAATCATGAAATAGTTTGGTCATAAAAATAAATTATAAACAACCTAAAGGACAATGAAAAGATGCATAAACAAGCTGTGACATGTTTAGCTATAATAACTTGTTTTCAAGGAATTATATAAAAGACTTTCCTGGGGATATTTATGAAGTAAAAGAAGGTATACTGGACACATAAAAGACAGTATATAGTACACTGATATCTATGAAATGAATATAAAAGAGAAAGCCTCCAGCATTATCTTCTATCACTTTGACATGGTATTTGAGAGGTGTAGGGGAAAGGAGTCTAAAGAGGAAGTAAAAGTAAAGAAACGTTTAAAGGAGATATTTCTAGAGATATTTATATATTTCTAAAAATAGCCACAATGGTCAGGAAACAGATTATTGGACTTTCAAAGTAAAAGAGATGTCGTTAATCACAAGAAACTACCATTTGGAGCGAGATCTGAAGAAAAGGAAAGCCCATATTATTTGAGAATCTCTACCAAGATATTTAAAGTATTACTCCATCTCATTTCATCTAAGTCTAGGGTTTTGGTTTTAATTTGAAACATTTACTGAATTTCAAGGTCTGTTCAGCACAGTACAAGAAAGTCATGTTTTAGTTTCTTATTTTCAAACTTTGGAGTTCAGAGATACTATTGTCTCAAATTTGTCACTGTCACTGAGTTATGAATTTAATTAATTGCTTCCTTAAGCAGTTGCAATAAAAGCTTAATCATTCTTCTTCCCAAATCCATTTTTTTCTAGGAGGCAGAATGAACTCTGCAATAGAGAAAATCTTCTCCATATATCTGACTACAACTGACCTACAGTCCCTACTAAAAGAATGAATAAATTAATAAAGATATATGGGATCTTTACAACCAGCATATACACCAGACTGATTCTTTTGCAATTAATAAAGACATATTAGACTATCATATTTGCAGACTCCTACCTCCCTTAACCAGACTGAAGATACAGTTAAACTAGAAAATCGTTCTCTATTTCAAATAATTTGTAAGTGATTTACCTTTTATTTAAATTGGTCAAACTTGTTTTGTGTTTGTTTTTAACATTATAACAATTTTGAAAATAATCTAGTTTCTTTACAATATGTATCTACACAATTCTGAACAGCTTTCTGGGTGGTGGTATGTATTATTAGAAGTTAGAATTTAGAGATATTAGAAACATCTTCAAATCAAAAGCTGCTAAAGCTACACTTGATAAACAACTATGTTTTATTTAATCTAGTAACATTGTCCCTCATAAAATACTTAGTGATCATTAAAAATGAGGGAAAAAAAATTGCCTGAATATCCTCTATTCCTGCTTTCTTGTGTCACACAGAATTGCTCTGTCACATAAAATTGCTTGGTTTTACAGGCATAATGCCACATGTACATATGCATTAACTTCTGTATATGTGAACATGTACACACACACACCCACACCCACATGTATGCACACGTACATATTTGTTCTGTCTTCTAATAGACTTTCCCTGAACTTCCTCTTTTCTTCCTCCTTTAACAATCTACCCATATTACATGTAAATTCTTCTGTCACATTCACATATAAGAATTCATTATCTACTCTTGATCAGATAGGACTTAAACCAGGCTATTCAAAAAATGTGATGTAAATTGTTTTTATTTACTTATTTATTTTTAGTTTTCAACGTTAATTTCCACAATATTTTGAGTTCCAAATTTTCTCCCCATCTCTCCCCTACTTCCACCCCTTCTCCCGATCTACCTTCCCTTCTGTTATTCACATCACCTCTATTTTCTTGTAAGGCAACATAGATTTCTATACGCCATTACTGTATATCTTATTTTCCAGTTGCATGAAAAAACTATTTCAAACATTCATTTTTAAAACTTAATTTCCAACTTCTCTCCCTCTCTCTCACCCCATCCATCCCCACTGAGAAAGCAAGCAATTCAACGTAAGTTTTACATGTGTAGTTATGCAAAAGACTTCCATAAAAGTCATGTTGTAAAAAACTAACTATATTTCCCTCCATCCTATCCTGCGCCCAATTTATTCTATTCCCTCTTTTAACCTTGTTCCTCCCAAAAAGAATTTACTCTAATTACCCGCTTCTCTCAATTGCCCTCTCTTCTATCATCCACCCCACACACCACTTATCCCTTTTTCCCATACTTTCCTTTGGTGTAAGATAAATTTTCATATCAAATTGAGTGTTCATGTTATTCCCTCCTTAAGCCAAATGTGATGAGAGTAAGCTTCACTTTTCCCCTCTCACCTCCCCTTATTACCTTCTATTTAAAAATCTTTTTCTTGACTCTTTTATGACAGATAATTTGCCCCATTCGATTTCTCCGTTTCTCCTCCCAATATATTCCTCTCAATCCTTAATTTTATTGTTTTAGATATCATCCCTTCCTATTCAACTCACTCTGTGCCCTCTAATATGAATGTATGTAATTCCAACCTCCCTAATACTGAGAAAAGTCTCAAGAGTTACAAATATTATCTTCACATATAGGAATGTAAATACTTTAATTTTAATAAGTCCCTTATGATTTCTCTTTCCTGTTTACCTTTTCATGCATCTCTTGAGGCTTGTGTTTGAAAGTCAAATTTTCTGTTCAGTTCTGGTCTTTTCATCAAGAATACTTGAAAGTCTTCAGTTTCATTGAATGATCATTTTTTCCTCTGAAGTATAATACTCAGTTTTGCTGGGTAGGTGATTCTTCATTTTAATCCTAGCACCTTTGACTTCTGGAATATCATATTCCAAGCTCTTTGATCCCTTAACATAGAAGCTGCTAGATCTTGTGTTATCCTGATTGTATTTCCGCAAGATACAAATTGTTTCTTTCTGGATGTTTGTAATATTTTTCTTTTTGACTTGGAAACTCTGCAATTTGGATACAAAATTCCTAGGAGTTTTTATGTTGGGATCTTTGTAAGGAGGTTATGAGCATATTCTTTTAATATATATTTTACCCTCTGGTTCTAGAATATCAGGGTAGTTTTCCTTGATAATTTCATGAAAGAACATGACCAAGCATTTTTTATGATCATGGTTTTCAGGTAGTCCCATAATTTTTAAATTGTCTCTCCTGGATCTATTTTCCAAGTCATCTGTTTTTCTAATGAGACATTTCACATTGTCTGCTATTTTTTTTCATTTCTTTGATTTTGTTTTACAATTTCTTGATTTTTCCGAAGGTCATTAGCTTCTCTCTGTTCCATTCTAATCTTTAAGGAATTGTTTTCTTTAGTGAGTTTTTGGATTTCCTTTTCCATCTGGTCAATTCTGCTTTTTAGAGCATTTTTCTTCTCATTGGCTTTTTGGAATTCTTTTGCCCTTTGGGTAAATTTGTGTTTTAAAGTGTTATTTTCTTCAGCATTTTTTGGAGTCTCCTTTAACAAGCAGTTGACTCATTTTTCATGATTTTCTTGCATCACTCTCATTTCCCTTCCCAATTTTTGCTCTACTTCTCTTACTTGATTGTCAAAATCCTTTTTGAGCTCTTCCATGACCTGAGACCAATTAATATTTTTTCTTGAAGGCTTTTGATCGAGGAGCTTTGACTTTGGTATCTTCTGTTTCCTTGTCACCAAAGTAAGATTCTATAGTCTTATTCTTTTTCCAGTTCTTACTCATATCATTACTTGACTTTTGAGCTCTTTGTAAAGGTAGTTCCCTACTTTCAGTAGGATTGGGGGATCCACTCTCAGAAACAGAAACAGAACAGAAACAACTCCAAAAACAGTGTCTGCAGTTCCCCCTGCTGCTACTGTGCCTACTGCAGGTTCCTCAGCCCCCTCTGCCCTCTGCTGCCCTCGGGCTGAGACCAGAAGCACTCCACTCTCCTGCAATGGTCCCATAGGGTTTTTCCCCTGACCTTCCACTTCATCCTCAATGTTTTTGTGTCCGGAAGTCTGTATACCACCACAGGTGCAGGTGATTCAGTTCCCCCAAGACCTTCTCAGGTCCCCTCTGTGCAGTTACAGACAACACTGGACTGGATTCTGCTCCCAGCATGGAGACAGTGACACTTCCTGGTGACCCTGAAGGCTGTCTTAGACTGGAGAATTGCTTCACTCCTTCATTATGTGGGTTCTGCAGTTCCAGAATTTGTTTAGAGACATTTTTACAGGTATTTGACTGGGCTTGGCAAGAGGGCTGTAGAAAGTTCAAGCTATTACTCTGCCATTTTGGCTCCACCCCAATATAATGTAAATGTTGCAAATGAGATTGTTGTTTTTATTTAAATAGTGCTTTGAGGTTGGAGGTCAGGTTTAAGATTTAAGGGTCAGCTAAGTGGCATCTAGGTAGCCAAGCCTGGAGTCAGAAAAACTCCTCTTCCTGAGCTCAGATGTGGTCTCAGATACTTACTAAGTTTTGTGACCCTGGGCAAGTCACTTAACTCTGTTTGCCTAAGTTCCCTCATCTGCAAAAGGAGCTAGAAAAGGAAATGGCAAACCACTTCAGCATCTTTACCAAGAAAATCTCAAATGGAGTCATGAATTGGACACAACTAAACAACAACACAACTTAAGATTGGAAAAGTACATCATGTATATTGTCTCTTTCAATCCTCACAACAACTGAGGTAGATAATCTTATCTGTTAGTTTAATTTAAACTTAAATACAAAATAAGGGAAAAAAGCATTGCTATGTGTACAGCAGAATGTAAGAGAGGATTCAAAATATACAGCAATATATTTGCATTTCAAGAAAGTGTATATAATAAATACTACACATTATGTTCAGCTATTCATCTTTGTTGCCTTGTAATTTTTTCTTTTGTTCTTTGTTGTGCACTTTTTACTTTCTTGTTTTCCCCCTTTTCTCTCCCCTCAAGAAGGCAACAATTGAGCACAGATATACACACACGCATACACACATATACATATATCTATATCTATATATATATATCTATATATACACATACATACATGCACTTACATACTCATGAATGTACTTAAATATCTATAATCATACTCATATAGACACATACAATTCATATGTATCTATGTAAGACCATACTATATGTTTGTTTTTTGTTTCTGTGAGGGTGGATAATGTCTCCCTTCTTATGTCCAAGTATTTCCGTAGTTTTTTAAGTCTACCAACTCATTATTTCCAATATCACAGCACTATTGCAACCTTATACTCTCTAGTTATTTAAAAAAATCTGAAACAATTTTGCTTAATATGGCTGACATATAGTGGTTTGCCTATTTTTTTCTTTTGATTAAATCTATTTTAACTTTAACTTTGTCTAAAATGATTGCTATGCCTACTTTTTTCTCTAATATATCCTACCCTTAATCTTTATTTTAAATTTCTATGCTCTCCTATTACTTAACCTACCCAATCATCAAAAAGCCCTTCTTTATCCTTACCTCTCCACTCTAAAATTCCTCCTTTATACTCTCCCCTGTGCCTATCCTGTTAGTCTTTTATTCCTTTCTGATTTTAGAAGACTTTTATGTCTCTCTCTCTCTCTCTGTGTGTGTGTGTGTGTGTGTGTGTGTGTGTGCACTTTATTTCTTGTAGTATTGAATCAATTATTTTTTATCATAACTTTCAGGTATTATGATTATTCTCATATTTTTTATTGATTTGTTTTCCAGATCATTTGTTTTTCTTATGAGATGTTTCACATTCTCTTCTATTTTTTTATTTCTTATAATTTGCTTTGCTATCTCTTGGTCTCTTATAACTTTGCTGGCTTCCACTTGCCCATTTCTAATTTTCCTTTTTTTTCTTTTGAGAATTATTTGTTTGTTTCTTCATTTGCATGTTTATTTATTTATTCTTAGTTTTCAACATTCACTTCCATAAGGTTTAAATTTTCTCCCCCTCCCTCCCCAAGATGGCATACAATAAGATATAACTCCACACATACATTCTTCTTAAAGGCATTTTGATATTAGTCATGGTGCACAGAAAAATTAAAACAAATTTTTGAGAACATTAGAAAGAAGCAACAAAACAACAAACAAAAAAGAAAATAGTCTGTTTCCCTGTGCATTCTGACTCCATTGTTCTTTCCCTAGGTGTAGATGACATTTTCCATCATGAGTCCTTTGGAATTGTTTTAGGTCCTTGCATCTGTGAGAAGGGCTAAGTCTATCAAAATCAGTCATTGCAAATTGTGCCTGTTTCTGTGAATAATATTCCCCTGGTTCTGCTCACTTCGCTCAACATCAGTTCATAAAAGTCTTTCCAGGATTTTCTGAAGTTTTCTTGTTCATCATTTCTTATAGCACAATAGTATTTCATTACATTCATATACTACAACTTGTTCAGCCATTTCCCATTGATGAGCATCCCTTCAATTTCCAGTTCTTGATCAACACAAAAAGAGCTGCAATATATAATTTTGTATATGTGGGTCCTTTTCCTATTTTTATGGGAAAAGGGAAACCAAGAATGTTTCCCTCTTATAAGTTTCAACAGCCAGCAGTGTCCTGACCCACTGCTTCTGCACTCACTGGGCATGTTCCGGTTCCTTCTTACCCTGTACTTCTTCTCAGCCACACAGCTAGAGCTGTCATCTCTAATCAGCAGAGGTCCCTCCAATCTTCCTCCATTCAGACATTGGAGTCCCCACACTATCTGAGAGGAGAAAATTCCTGAAGCTAGGGACAAGGCTACCTCTCAAGCCAGCTAGCCCCAGGGCTCACCACTTGCTATTTCAGTAGAATTAGCCTAGGGGTATTTATACATCACAGAGACCAAACCTCTGATCTTCTCCAGTCCTGCAGAAGGACCACAGTTCTCTGCCAACTACTGTTTATTTTTACCACCCTACATTCATCCTGAGCTGCTATTTTGTCTTATTTGTGGAGGAAATGTATGTATAGAACTTGGAATTTTCTGACCTACTCTGCCATCTTCCCAGAATCCTCTCTAGGTAATCTTATTATCCCCATTTTGTTGTTGTTTGTCCTTTGGTCTCAAAGATGACAATGGGAACAAGAAGGTGATGCCATGACTTACAAGTGGATTGGTTTTAAACGAGGCAGGGCTATGCAAAGTCAGCAGCCTCATTTTCTCCTCTGGAGCCATCTGGGTCCAGTGGCAAGACACAGATCAATACAACTGGAGTTGAACCTGGATGCAGAAGGAAAACTAGGTCTTTTTATTCCATTTTACAGATAAGGAAACTGAACTGAAAGTATTTGAGTGATCTTCTCAGGGCCACACAGTTAATAAAAGTGCCTGAGGCAGAATGACTAGTGGTGGAAGAAGAGAAAACAAAAGAGATAAACAAAAACACATAGTTCAATAATATTGCATTCTATTTTCTGTCCAAGTAACTAATGAAATTTAAGTTATTTAATACGAATAAAATAAATTATCCCCATTACATATTAAATAACCCTTATCTTTGCAAGCTTGAGTCTATATTAAGAAATATAGAGCAGAAAAGAGGTGAAATTAAACAGAAAAACCATCATTTTCTTTTTTGTTCTAAAGATAAAAATCATGAGGAAAGTTCAAAATATTTAAACTTAACTTCTTTAATCTCATTTAATACATCATGCAAATCCATTCTCACCCTCATTTTTCATTCTTTTCTGTTTAAAAATGCAAGTTGTGTAGGAACAAAAGAGAATATATTGAAGTAACTATCATCTAAGAGGAGAAATTTCTTTTCTAATCTCTCAGAAAAATTCCTTTCCTAGGTATAAAAAATCACAAAGACATTCACACACTTAGAGTTTTGTTTTTGTTTTCTTGTTTGTTGTTATTGTTTAGTTTTTGTTTCTGCTTTTAACTTACAGGAATGTCACCACATAAACACAGGAAAAACATCCAGTACTATTGCACTATTTTCTTTCTATCTCTGTGTGAAATGAACTATTCATGGAAACCAAATACTGTGTGTGTGTGTGTACATGCACATGCACACACATAAACACACACACTATATATATGCATATATATATATACATATATATATATATACATATACATATAGTGTGTGTGTGTATAGTGTATGTGTGTATGCCTGTGTGTGTATCAGATACTACAGGGAAATATAGGTTATACTTATACAACATAAATATATAGGCATTATATATCCATTTACATTTCAACATGTATTAGAATCACTTTGTTCTATTTATGATTACTTTCCTGGGTTCATGTGGTGTCTCAGGTAAGCTCTAGTGAGAATATTTTTTTCTATCTATCCCAATGCATAAAACAGTGGCCTTGGACGTAGTATGTGCCTAGTAAATGTTCATTGAATTAAAATGAAGTCTAAAACAGATTTGTGCTTTTTGTCTCTACATTTCTAATTTTATCTTGGAAAAAATAACTGTGATAAAGGAAAGAGTGTTCAACTCAAAGAACCTAACTGAAATCAAGTTTCAATATTCTGGGCAAGTCTAATCACATTTCTTAGCCATTTAATCATTTTTATTCATTTTTATTTAATCCATTTCTAAATAAGTGATAATTTTATATCCTATCTCACACTGTGATTGTGAGTAAAGCACTTTTAACACTATAAAATCCTATAGAAATGTAAACTATTATCATTATAGATGGAGACAACTTACTGGATCTAATTGAAATTTCTGGCTCCAAAATGATACAATTATTTTGCCAAGACCAGTAATTTCCAACTCTAGTTTTGTGACATTAATTATCTCCAGAGTATCTCAATTATCCCAAGGGGTGTCACAAAATTATCAAAACAAAATTAATTTTAATTTGATTTAATTAAATCAATATCTCCCAGTCAGTATTTTGTAAGAGAATGACTTGAGCAGCAAGGTGCCAAAAACTCAGAGATACTAGAACCAGAAGTCCTAACATAGCCTAATTCCCTCAGGTAATTATTTCAGTGAATTGGTAATGGTAAGAAAAGTATAAATACTTGAGCATCAATCCTGAGATTTAACTAACCTGGCTCAAATATTTTGATGAAAAAGCAACCTAAAGGAAGTGCGAACAATTAGTGGTTGCAGGTAGATTGACTTTGGCTTATGAGAATTATTTGAGTTCTTTGACCACTTGTGTATTGGAGAATGACTCAATTTTAAAGATTTGTACTGAGTTTTATTAGACTCTGTAGCAGAGATAACAGCAGAATAGATTCTGAACTGAAAGCTAACTTAGAGGTCATCTAGAAAACTTCTGCATTTAAAGAGAAGGACTTTCATCAAAGAGATATTAAATGACTCTCCAAAATTCACACAGGTAGTGAGAAGGAAAATTTTGAATCCTGGTTCTCTTCCTACTATATACACTGTCTTCAAGATTGACAGGATTTTTTTTTTTCAAATTCAAATCTTTTCTTCTTTTCCTAGATATAAATCTGTCTCTCTCTTTGTCTTGGTAGTGTCTACACACACACACACACACACACACACACACACACACACACACATTACACTTCATTTTCTAATTTGAAATTTTTGGTATGTAAAACTTAAAGATCATAACAACTATCATCAAGTGTTTGAAGGATTTCCATTTGGAAGAGGTATTGTAATTCTACTTGAATCTTAAGAACAAGACTAAGATTAATACTAGAAGTTAAAGTAAAATAAATTTAGGTTTAATAGAAGGAAAATCTCCCTGAAAAATGAGAGGTGAGCAAAAAAAAATAACATTGTTGTTTTGGGAGATAATAGAATCCCCTTCAAGAAGACTGGATGGTCAGTTGCTTAGTATGTTCTGTAGAGTATCCTTGTTCAGATGCAAGTTGGATTAGAAGTCTTCTGAAGTCTCTTTTAGTTTTGAAATTAAATGCTTCTGTGGAGTGTTTATGCCACATACTGAAGAGCTGTGAATCTGGACAACAAAGAGAATAAAACTAGCCTATTATCTATTATAATCGTGTAAATGTAGAATCTTTGTATATCAAGGTACTTTTCATAATTGATATTAAAGCTTATTTTGAAAACAGAAATGGAGCAACATGATGCCTTGTCCTATTTCTATAATAAAACTCCATATGAATATCATACTTAGTCAATCATTCAGCAAGTTTCTGTAACCTATTGCATGGTTATTTTTTATTTTAGAAGCAGAGAAGGCAGATATATGAATAAAATAGAGTAAGTAAATTCTCAATTTAAGAAGAGGTAGCTATTGCCTGCTTACGCCCATTATATCAGTTTAGTAATTAATTTTTATACTTTCCCCCATCCCAGAGATATTTAAATGAAGTATTTATTACTCAATTGCAAAACTGATGTTAAAGGATTTGCCTAACATCGTAAAGCATGCCACTGAATGTTTCAAAACCCTACCAGATATCAGTACTTATTTTAGTTAGCCTATCCAATTAAACTAATCTCTCTTGCTTTTGCCAAGCTGATTATAGCTTATAGACCACAATCTTATTTCAAAACCAGATAGCCATTTTTTCCACTCATTTTTCTCTGATACCATTTATTTATATTTCTTATGCCTGTCATTGTTAATAATATGCTGTCTTCTATATCAATTACACTTTCCACTGCCCCTTAGGTGACCCACAATTCTAATTTTTCTGAAATTATAATTTGTCATGCTTCACAAAACATGATATTATGGGAAAATATAGAAAAAATGGGCCTCAGTGGCAATGAGCATTTAGCTCATTCTTCTTCTCTTATTCAATTTTTGGTCTAACTAACTCATTGTCCAAGATGCCTATTTAATGATGGTGTAACTTAGTGTAAAGCCAATGTGATACCCACAGCAGCCAGTCTGGATATGCATGCATATTTCAGGGATAAATTCATAAAATATGAACTCTCTTCTTCAAAGTTGAAAGCCAATTCCACCATGGTAACAATGAAATTTGTACACATTACCACTAATGGGAGCACGGTCATCCCCAAGCTTCTCAGTCAGATCTCCTCAAAAACAAGCTCCCTTAAGCAAAATCATTCCCTCTCTCAATCAAGCTAGATGCTCTACTCTGCCTGCTGCCTCTTTCTCAGCTCCACCTCACTCTCCCTTCCTAGTCCACCCTTCTTGTTCCACCCATTTGGCAAGTTCCTCCCACCATGTCATTTGACTTAAGCTTTATGTGACTCAAGCTGTGGGTTGAGCCAAAGCTCAAAGCAGGTTACATGGACCTGTTAAGGGGCAGGGAAGATCTTAACATTATACTTAATCATTTGCTCATCAATTGTATGTCATAGTCTGAGCAACCTAAGTTCTTCATCTTCATTCATTTCCTGTGATGACTGAGAAGATCTCTTTTGAATGGGCCTCTATACTATTTTAGGGACTAATACCATCAGGTTAATGTTAGAGACAAATCAAAATTTCAGTATTACTTCTCCATTAATAAGGAATAAGCTTTCTGTTTGAACTTTGAATAGGACATCCCCCATGACAGTATTGAACCCTTTTTGAGGGTTCCATCCAGATGTTTGGCAACACAAAGTAATGAGAGAGAGAGAGAGAGAGAGAGAGAGAGAGAGAGAGAGAGAGAGAGAGAGAGAGACAGAGAGAGAGAGAGAGAGACAGAGAGAGAGAGAGAGAGAGAGAGAGAGAGAGAGAGAGAGAGACAGAGAGAGAGAGAGAGAGAGAGAGAGCCCTTTGTAGTCAGGGTGACCTACTTCAAATATCACATTTTCTGCATTCTGGCTTTTGTGTGACTCTAAGCAACCACTTAAAACTTTTTAGTATTCTAGTATTCCAGGCAGCTCTCTACATTTCTAAGTTGAAGAGATTTTCTTAATGAAGGGAATTTACTCACTAGGAATTCCCTACATCAATAAAACAGAGCCTAGGCCAAAAAACAAAAACTAAACCAGCCAACCAACCAACAACAACAAAACTCAACACATTAGAGAACATAGCTAATTCTACTGTCATCTATAGCATAGAGTCCTTGTATGATAGTAGACAGAATATTGAACTTGCAAACAGGAACTGTATTGGAATCTATCCCATAACTTGTTTGTGTGGCTATGTATAAGAAACTTTCTCTCTGAACTGCAGTTTAGTCATCTTTAAAAATGGAAGTGAAAATAAATGTGATACCCATCTTATTCAGCTTTTGCAAGTATTAAACAAGTATTAAAAGCTTTAAAGCATCTTGTCGTTGTCCTTTGCTACTACCATAAACATAGAATTTTACTTATCAAATTGAGCCATTATTTATTCCAGTAAGCTATTTTTACATGTAGGAAAACTGAAGTATAGATAGATTAAGCGATTTGTCCAAAGTCATCCTTCACGTTAGAATTTGGATTCATCCAGTTAGAAGTGCCCTTCTAATATAGTATATAACCTTGTTACAAAAGTTCCTATTTCCCAAAGGCAATCATATATGTTATGCTTGTGTGTGTACATATTCATTTAATATCATTCTTCACTACCAAAAGAGAAAATCTGTGAAGAAAATCCAGAACAGAAAATAAAACATAATTTTAATACTTCATGAGAGTAAGAAAGTCAAGTTAATCATAGTCTACCAAAGAGCAAAGATTTCACAGAGGGATATGAACTCATATGAATTAATAACTAATCACCCACATACTAATTTCCTACTATGATTAAAGTTAAAAATGTCTTGCAGATCTTTTTTATTAACATATTGTAATATTAATTGGCCTATGTATAATTGAGGAAAGTAAGTTTCTTGTTTCTGTTCTTAGAAAGATTTTTTTTTCCATGTGAGATGTGAGTTAATTAATTTTTCTTTTAATGGGCTTTTCACAGAAATTTAATGGGCTTAAAACGATGCCTCATGTTGAAAATCCAGGTTCATATTTACTTTCAACAAAGAAATTCACTTGAGTCTTAACATTATATCACAATTATAAGACTCCATGCTCTCCAAATTATGTAGAGATAAGATAATATTATAAATTAATATATGTGCTCCAAAACCCTGCCTAGCCCTCATATGTGGTTGTTCTTTTTATCACTGAAATGGGAACGGTGAAAGGTAAGAGCTCATGAGACAATTGTGGTAATGTCTACTTTTACTCTAGCAGTGGTTGTGCTATTTAATTAGAGGGAAATAAAGAGAAAATGATATGAAACTGTCAACTGGGTACTAAGTCAGATTGGTTTTCTCAGTGATCTTGGATTTGCATTGTTAAACTATTTACTATGTGGGAATGTACCATAGTAGGGCATTATTGTATAAACATTTTGGGAAAAAAATGTAATGAACTGTCCTTTGTTGCAGATTTTATCTTTTAATATGAGCATACATGGGATCAATAACACTGAATGCAATGTACAGCCATATATAAGAAGCTGTTTGGTACAGTGGTTAGAGCACCAGAACAGGATTCAGCAAGACCTAGTTCAAATTTGATCTCAGGAACTATGTGAGTGGCTGAGCAAGTCATTTAATTTATGTTTGCCTCGATTTCCTCAATTGTAAAATGGAGATAATAGTGGAATGTACTTTATAAGGTTATTGTGAGGATAAAATGAGATAATACTTATAAAACACTTTCTTAATTCTGAAGAAAGGGCTTTAATGGTAGATATTATTGTAAAAGAGAGCTATTGGGTGGACTTGCAGGAATCAATAAGTTTTAATGAGACACTTTCATATGACTTTTCAATCTAAAAGGGACCTTTGGCTCATCTAATCCCACTCCCCCTTGTTTACATGGGAAACATGAAACTCAGGGAAGGAAATCACATGACAGAACTAGAAAAGGAAAGCAAGGGATTCCTGAACTCTAGTTTATTGCCTTATCTTGTATACCACTCTATGTCCTGTTGATTATAGGGAATTTAAGAAATTTTAAAGTGCTCAGGGAATCTTTAAAATAGGATTTTTTGACAAATGTTTTAGTGATATATTTGTTGTTTCATTATAATGCATACATACATGTATGCATGTGTATATTTTGTGTATAAGCATCATATAGCAATACTTGTATGTATATGTACATATACATTTGCATGACTATACATGCACACACATCACATGTGATATACAACACATGCATATATGTGTACGATATTGATATGTATACTATATATACAACCCATGTATATATGTATGTTTATACACATGTACATACACATGTGTGTATGTGTTTATGCATACATGTGTGTATGTGTGTGTATAATGTATAATCACACATGATGTCTTAGAATTATCATAAGGACTACCTTCTCTCTCAGGCTGTTGTTTTGTACCCTTGTATATGGTGAGTCTATTCACAGGGATGCCCCTGTGAATATCTCTATGTTTTTTCTCTCCAGGTTCATTTTGTGGTCTCCTAGTAATTCTAGAAGTCAGTAGCATCACTGTACCTACTAAAGTTGAGAGTGAAACTACAGGTTTGTAGGTATTAACTCCCTTAAAGTTTTTCTCAGAAATATCAGAATTTTGCGGTATAATATTATTTTCTTAGATTCTTTTAGTCTTCTTATGCTGTGTACTAAACCAAGAAACAAATCTAATTCTTCCTTAGCCAAAGGTGCATTCCCATACTGAAAGATTTTTTTCCAAGGAGTTAAAACTCAGAAGACATTACTTTCTCTTATTACTATGTAAAATCAACTTTGAAAGAAATCTAACCAAAGCAACAAAGTCCTCTTAAATTCTCCAATAAGATATACAATTCTACACTGTGTACAAGTTGAATCCTGACATCAGTGCTGATGATCCTTTAGTACTCTAAGGTGGATATGGAAACAATTCTCATAAAGACTATGTATTACATAAAAATTATGATGGATTTTTTTGAGATTTATACGAGAATTCATATCAAATAGAATTCAAAATGCTCAACGTGGGAGGCCATTCCTCTGCTTGCAATAATTTTTAAGAAGAGCTCTTTGGGAATTTTCCTCATTAGGGAAGAGTTTCCATTCTTTGATGGGGGACTAAATTTCTTAGAACAGCCCAAATGTATTTAATTCAATTCAACTACCACTTATCAACAAACGATTGTTAACAAATGTTACCAAGCAATTGATTTCAACCCTTTTTATTGAGAGATATAGAAAGATTCAACTTTAAAAAGCCTGATGATTCAGGTGTGCAATTAATGTAATACCATTTATTGTCCTCAAAGAAGTGTGATTTCAATGCATTTTATATGTGCACCTTGAAAACTGGTTCTGAAGGCAATCAGTTATTTGTTTATAAAGATAACAAAGAAATCACAGTATATGGGGTGGAGCCAGGATGACAGAGCAAAGGCAACGGATTCACCTAAGTTATCCCAAATTTTCCTCTAAGTAACTTTAAAGTAATGCCTCAAAATGAATTCTGTAGTGCCACAACAACAGTAAAACACGATGGGATGAATCAAATTTCTTGCCCAAGGCAGCTTAGAAGGTGGGTAGAAAAAATCTGGGAGAGAGTAGAGAGTAATCAGGCTCAGGCTATGACTCAGGAAGCCAATAGCACATCTTGGGGGTGACTGAATTGGCAGCAGCCACTTACAGAGCTCTCAGTCTACAAACACTAAGGGAATTGGATAACTGATCAACAGAAGACTATAGGGGACCCTTTGCTGTATTGAGAATAGGACTCTATTGCATTCTTTTTATGTGGTTCTCTGTCAAAGACTCAAATTGAGAAGATGACTTACCATACTATAGCATGGGGCCACAGAGTAGTGGAGACCCTCGTCACAGTTAAAGAGCAGAAAAAACTGCTTGTGGTCACTCACAAACAACAGCACAGGCCATAAGAGCAGTAGCCACCTCTCACCTTAGATAGTAGCACCTTGGAAGAACTCAAAACTTACAAAACCTTATAACTAGCTCTAAAAATAACAACAAAAATCCCTTAACTTGGGACACTGCATCCTCCTCACTGAGAGCAGAATTGATTTTAAGATAAAGTTAAAAGTTACAAAATATGCTGGAGAAATGAGCAAACAACAAAAAAAGAACTTTACCAGAGAAAATTACTGTAATGACAAGGAAGGTCAAAACATAAATTCAGAAGAAGACAACAAACTCAAAAAAGTTACATCCGAAGCCTCAAAGAAAAATATGAATTAGTTTCAGACTCCCAAAAAATCTTCCTGAAAGAGCTCAAAAAGGGTTTAAAAATCAAGTAAGAGAAGTAGAGGAAAAATTGGGGAAAAAATGAAAATGATACAAGAAAACAATGAAAAAAAGATCGACAGCTTGGCAAAGCAGGCCCAAAAAAGTACCAAAGAAAATAATACCAAAAAACCCAGAATAGATCAAATGGTTAAAGAGGCAAAAACAAAACAAAACATGCACACACACACACATACAGATAAACAGAAGAAAATTCCTCAAAAAGTAAAATTGGCCAAATTGAAAAGAAGTTAGAAAATATCAATAAAGAAAACAATTCCTTAAAAAACAGAATTGAGCAAGTGGAAGTGAACAACTTCATGGGACATCAAGAAACATTAAAAATTTTAAATGAAGAAATGAAGAAAATGTGAAATATCTCATTAGAAAAAACATGTCACCTGGCAAAGAGTTTGATGAGAGATAAATTGACTTGGAAGCCATGATTAAAAAAAAAAGACTTAGATATCATATTTCAAGAAATTATTAAGGAAAACTACTGAGATATCCTAGGAATACAGGGTAATATAGAAATTGAAAGAATCCACCAAACACTTCCAGAAAGAGAAGATACTAAAATGAAAATGTCCAGGAATGGCCAAATTCCAGAATCTCCATATGAAACAGAATATATTTTAAGCATCCAGAAATAAGCAATTCAAATATTATGGAGTTAGTTAGGATAGCACAAGATTTAGCAGCTTTTGCATTAAAGAATCAGAGGATTTGGAATATGATATTCCAGAGCGCAAAAGGATTAAGATTACAACCAAGAATCACCTACCTAGAAAATCTGAGCATAATTCTTCAATGGAAAAAAAATATATTCAATGAAAAGACAAGAGCTGAAGAGACAATCTGATTTTCAAATACAAGACTCATGAGCAGGATAAAAATGTATACAGGAAGGAGAAATCAAAGAGGAATCAATAAAGTTGAACTTTTTATATTCTTACATGGGAAGATGATACTTGTAACTCCTAAGAACTTTCTCATTATTAGGACAGACAGAAGGAGTATACATAGACAGAGCAAGGACATAATTATGAGTTGAATATAGTGGAATGATTATCCAAGAAAATAAAGTTAAGGGGTAATATGGGATGAGCTTACAGAAGAGGGAAGAGAAAGGTAGAATGGGGTAAATTATTTCACATAAAACAGGCACAAAAGGCCTTTCATAGTGGAGGAGAAAATGAGAGGGTCATAGCCAACGCGAACCTTATGCTCATCAGAATTAGTTCAAAGAAGGAATACCATACACACTCAGTTGAATAGAAAACATCTGTTTTATTCTATAGAGAAGAGGGGAGAGGAAAAAGTGAAGGTGGTGGTATGATAGAATGGAGGGTGGATTGAGGGAGATGGTAGCTAAAAGCAAAACAGTTTTGAGGATGAACAGAGTGAAAGGAGACAGAGAAGAGGATATAAACGGGGAAATAGGATGGAGGGAAATACAAAATTAATGATCATAATTGTGAAAAAATTTAAAGCAAGTTTCTCTGCAAAAGATCCCATTTCCCAAATATAAAAAAGTAAAATTTATAAGAATATAAGTCATACACCAATTCATAAATGGTCAAATGATGTGAAGAAGCAGTTTTCAGATTAAAAGAATAAAAAGTATGTATGATATATGAAAAAATGCTCTCAATCACTATTGATTAGAGAAATGCAAATAAAAACAATTTTCAGGTAACACTTCACACCTATTAGATTTCCTAATATAACAAAAGAGAAAAGTGATAAAAGTTGAAGTGATTGATTGATAAATGATGTGGGAAAACGTGGATAATAAAGCACTATTGATGGAGTTGTGAACTGATCCAACCATTCCAGAGAACGATTTGGAACTATGCCCAAAGGGCTATAAAACTTTGCATACCTTTTAACCCAGCAATTGCACGACTAGGTCAACATTCCCAAAAGATTATAAGAAATATAAGAAATAAGGAGCAAAATGCCTTCACAAAAACCTGGAAAGACATACATGAAGAAAAGCTATTCTCAGCAGCACAATGATCCAAGACAATTTCAAAGAAATGATGAAAAATGCTATTGACCTCCAGAGAAAGAACTGGTGGAAATCTGCATGCAGACAGAAACATCATTTTTCTTACTTTATTTTTCTTGTGTTTTTTTTCTTCTTCTTTGTATTTTTTTCACAATGTGATTAATAAGGAAATATGTTTTGCAAGATTACATATGTTTAACCCATATAAAATTGGTTGCCTTCTCAGTGAATGAGAAGAGAGAAGAAAGGAGGGAATTTGGAACTCAAAAGCAAAAAACTAATGTTAAAAACTGCTTTTCATGTAATTGGGGGAAAAAAAAAAACATCAGAACTTGAAAACATCATTGTGCCTTAAAGTTACATAGGTCTTTGGCAGAGTACAATGGGAAAACAGTGGAAAAGCTATCAGGAGACCTTGCTCTGAAGCTCTTGTCCATAACTAAATATATGCATTACTATACACAACTCATCTCACTTCTCTGGACCACAAATTTCCTGTCTATAAAACTGTAGATTCAATTATATATCAGTTTCCTCATCTATAAAATTGAGATTCTATCTAAGGTTACCTTCTGTTTTGACAATTTATGAATTTAGGTAATTCAATACAGTTCACACCTGAAATGAAATTTCTTTTATAAAATAGCAGAAAAGTAGTCATCTGGGCCTTTAAACATCAGGCCTCTTACTCTATTTTATATCCACTGTTATCCCTTTGATGCCACACAGATTTTATTACAGTATGTGGAAGGAAAGAGGCAAAATGGTTGTAGTTTCCTTTGTTAATTGTTTCTGTGGGAATTATTATTTTTACTTTCTAGGCCAATGTACAAAAAGAACCATTACATAGTCTAAAAGATTATTAAGTGAGGTTAGGCTGGCTTAGTATTATCCTGTGATTAGAATCTGAGCACATATGTTCAAGTCTGAGCTCTGCTACTAACTCATTCTGTGATCCTGGGAAAGTCTATAATATATAGACTATATAGAAAATATATAGAAAGTCCATATATAAAGTAACTTGTCTATACTATATATCTCCACAGACTTATTGTACATAAAACATTATTTAAACCTTAAACTATCACAAAAAGCATGAATCCCTAACATCTGACTCTGAGTTCCCTGAGGATAGGGACTGAATTTCAAGTTTCTTTTTATTCTCAGCACTTAGCACAGTGAGTGCCTGGAATTAGTAGATGCTTGGTAAATGTTGATTGACTGAATTACTGCTGCTGCTTCTATGCAGTATCATATAGTGGAAAGTACAATGGATCTGGAATCAGAAAACAGAAGTTCAAGGGTTGCCTTTGTTTTGAACTTGTACAATTCAAATCTCTGGGGCCTTGGTTTCCTCACCACCATCCCTACTACCCCCGATGAGGGGTTAGATTAGAAAACTAATGTTCCATCAGTTTCTAATGTATGCTACTACAAAAACAATTATATTTTGTAATAATTTGTAATAATCTATGATTATTTGTTAGGCTAATACAGTGCATGATGTCAGGAGAGCCAGTGATGATAGGGGAGAAAAAAACTTCTGTGATGCAAAATGAAATGTGAAAAACATACTCAAACAGTTAATTAAAGGAAATAAATCTTTTCCGCTTCTTATGAAACTTTAGGAAGTCCCTGATGATGAAATTCAGATTCTTATCTTTGGGGATACGTATTATGATAATACAAGACTTTAATCATTTCCAAGACTTTTATTTCCCATTCCACGTGTGAGAATAATATTTTTCAGTCCCTTTTCCCTGAAGCGCATTAATGAAAGTGTTGAATCTAAATGAGAGCAAATTGGAGACTGTGAAACTACAGAATAGCAATGAAACCATAGCTAAGAATGATCTGTCAATAAGGGTATATTGAGAGTTGACTATGTGCCAAGCAAAGTGCTCGGGATATAAAGAAAGGTAACACCTGTCCCCCAGTACCTCATGTTCTAATGGGACAACATGCAAGAAAAGTTAAGAACAAACACAACTCTGTGTACACACAAGATATAAAGTAAATGGGAGATAATCTCAGATGGATGGTACCCACAGCGTGGAAATAACACTAAAAGACATTCAATTTTCCCTAGAGGCGTAGGAGATAATGTGGTCAAGTAGATTACAAATTTCAGTGAAGTTCAGGGCTAAATGACCCTGTTATTTTACTCTTTAGTGCCATTCATCAAATGCTGCAGGGGGCTAATTTCTCTCTTTCACAAAGATAAATAAATCACCATTCAGTTCCTTTTCATGGGCAAGGGAAGAAGATAACCCCTTTTTTCAGGGGCTATGCAATTCTGAGTTGAGAGGGGACAACACTGACCCCAAAGGAGGAATGGTTATGCCTATTTTACAGAATGGGCAAGGAAGCTTGTAATCACTCTCTTGATTGGTCTTAGAAAAGGGAGGGATGTTTTGGTTATCATTAATCTATTCAGATGACTGTTCAGTGGAACTGGCTCTGGAATTAGAATTATCTCAGTTCAAGATTGGCCTTAGATACTTACTAGCTGCATGACCTGAACAATTTACTCAACTGTTTACCTCAGTTTCTCATCTGTAAAATGAGCTGGAGAAGGAACCAACTCCAGTATCTCTGTCTCAAAAATCCTGAATGAAGTCAGGAAGACTTGGATGTGAATGAAAAGTTACTGAACACATTTATATGATTCTCTGCTACTACCCATAGTTTTTAAAATAGAATTTGTAACAAAGAGCTAATGTGTAAAGAGAAAGCAAAAATTTTCTTCCTAACACCTCTTTTAAACATCCAAGGTAGGGTAATAAAAAGTAGAAATCAAATAGTTCTCTCAGAAAAAAAAGGAGGAGGAGAAGGAGGAAGAGCAAGAGACTTTACAAACCTTAAAGTTCCTTATAAATATAATTATTATTGTAGGATTTTCCTGAAGATAGAAATCTAAGAAAAAAGCTGTTCATTCATCCATTCAGCTATCTAAAATGCATTTATTAAATGCCTACTCCATACTGGACAGTCAGAAATTAATGGATCATGAAATTAGATGTGGAAGTAAATTTAAAGGCCATCCAGTGAAACCATTTAATCTCAGAGATGTGGAAAACTGAGGTCTAGGGGCATTAGGAGATTTGTCAAGATCATTGGAATTGTAAACATCAAGATATTCAAAGATGGCTTTTACTTCATGAAGTTAATAAGAAAGGGGAGGGGATGTATATATGCATATACACCCTCTCTATATAGTGCACATATATATATATATATATATATATATATATATATATATATATATATACATATTCAGTGTAAAAAGACTTTTTGAGTAATTGCAAAATAATTATTTCAGAATAAAGTCTGGACAAAAATAACAGAAATATGAAATATCTTGCAAGATGCAATGAAGAAGACATCATGTTTCATTAGTGGAATATTATAAAAACTTACAGAAGAGATGGAAATTGAACTAGACCTTAAAGGATGGGTACCAATTCAAAGAGTGCCCATGGCCGGACAGTCATTCTAGGCATGGGGAATGGTATGAACAAAGGTACTTTGGAAAGGTGATAAACAGATTTGTTGGAGAGTAACAAATATACGAGGGAGTATGGAGAGGTAAAATTGAAGATACTGGAGACTCCAGGTAATGAAGGGCTATCTATCCATCTGTCTATCTATCTATCTAAATATATATGCATATGTTGTCGTGTGTGTGTGTGTGTGTATTTTTAACCCACTTTTGTTTTTTTATTGACTCAAGACACCCTTTTGTAATTGGGCATCATAGTCATAATTTCTTGGATATAATACAATAGTTACTCCATTAATGAGCTGATTCATCTATAAAATCTAAACTTCTTAACTTGAAATATAAGGCCCTGGAATGAAGTTCATATCAGCTGTGAGAAGAAAATTTAATTTACCTTTAGATGCCATATAGAGTTTGTTTCTACTATGCCTCCAATCTAAATAACTCAAGTTTAAAAGTTTCAGGAGAATTTTGTCAAGACTCTACTACAACTCCAAAGTGTGGCAGATCTACAACCACAAATCCACAAATATTATACTTAAACCAGAACATACTCAGAGTACTCCCCAGGATTTCTTGCCAAATATGATAAAAATCAAAATGATAATAGAGATATCACTTACAATACTCTATTATCACAATGTATTTTTATATGTAATGACAACTTTTGTAACTAACTTATACAATCCACTTTTTTTCCAGTTTACAAAAATCGATGTGGTACAGAAGAGAGAGCAGTGGATTTGGAGTCAAAGGATCTGGGTTTGAATCCCCTCTCTGACACTTAACTACCTGTGATATCTTGGAGAAATCTTTGATCTCCCTTGGCTTGAACATCCTCATTTGTGAAATGAAAAGGTTATACTAGATGATCTCTGATGAATTTTATAGCTACAAATTCTATAAACCTATTCTCAGTTAAAAACTCAGTCATCAATGCAGATAGAGTAGGCTCATGAAAAGAATTCTGCGATAAATGTATTTTCAACTGCTTTATCACCTTGTTTTCTAATAAATCATACTATTTCTTCTAATCCTTATAACCACGTAAGGCAGTTCTTGCCCTCACTCCAACAGTCTAGAATGTTTTAATGTTGAAACATCATAAATTTGGTTTGGTTTCCATATGACAAATAGTTCAGACCACCCTTGTATTTAAAGGTGAAGTACTTCAACAAAATCAATTGTTAATTACTCTCTCTCTCTCTCTCTCTCTCTCTCTCTCTCTCTCTCTCTCTCTCTCTCTCTCTCTCTCTCTCTGTCTGTCTCTGTCTCTCTGTATCTTACATAGCTCACAATAATATGAAGTTTATAGATTCCCCAAAGATCTATGTACTATCATGGATTCTGCATAGTATGCATTATATATTCTAAACTTAAATGAACTGATAATGCTGCCAATTACAAATTTGAACAGATAGGCATAAAATGGACTTTTAATTTTAAAACACAATTGGATTTGCTGAATGTTACATCATGGCATATACTTTCCTATGTTGCTAATAGTTACTGTCACTAGCACCACCATAAGTGTATGTGTATATTTGAGTGAGTGCATGTATCTGTGTGTGTGTGTGTTTGCATGTGTATGGATGCATTTTTAATTTAAACGGAAAATGTGACAGGATTTAATTATAGTGTCACCAAGACTGATGCTAATAGCTAAATCCTTATGACTTGTAATGCATGATGAATGAAGAAAAGCAAATAAACTGGGTAACAACTGTCCATTGCTAAAGTCTTATCTTACCACCAAGATTGAACATAGAAATATGCAGTTTAGATGAATGAAGCAAGTTGATGTTTAACATCAGGAATATAATTTCTCCTGGCTTTTGGGGCAGTGAGGTAGCTGAGTGTGGCTAACATATTACTTCCAAAGGGAAGTAAAAGGAAATTTTTAATCATAAAACTGGTTTTAAAATGCTACTATAGGCAACAAAATAGCATACCCCTAAACCATCGTGAGTAGATGGACTTTGTGAAGAGATAGACTTGCTTTAGGCTAAACAGACAGTTAGTTTGGCAGCTAATGGAAAGTAGAGTCACAGAGATGCTATTGTACCTTAGGAACTTTTATTTGGAATTTAAGAGATGAATTTAGAACAGAAAGGAACTCAGGGACCATCTAATACAATTCTTTTTGTTCATATTTAGTGGTGTTCAGATTTAATAACTTTCTGGGTCCTGCCCAAATGAATTCTTCAAGCCTTATTTCAACCAAAGAGAAAAATGAAGCTTATTAAAGATCTACCATATTGGGTGGACTTTAAGGAATCTGAGCATTTGTATCACTAATATCAGCAGTCCAGATTGAATCCGAGTTAGATTGAATCTGTACTAGATTGAATTTGAGTGCCTTCATGGAAGTAAGATGGATCTCATACACAGAAAGATTGTGTGAGGGATCTAGGTTTGGCCATATAGTCTGGGGGAACTAGAGGAGGGGTCTGGGGAAGGTCTTAAGGAACAGTCTAAGGAGGATCTTGATGGGCATGGGATGGGTTGGTTGGATGGTCGTTTTCCTTGGTTCTCAAAGAGAACCAAAATGACATCACCTTGATAAAGTGAAATTTCACTGGGTCCGACTCTGGCTGATCAGACCAATATAAGCTTGGAATACTCTACCACAGGTTGGGCACAGCTAACCTATGTGAATGTTTGGGATGGATACTCCAAATTTGTGCATCCTACATTTACTTTATGCTGTCTCAGTTCTCCTTTGTTCATAGACCATAACACCATTTCTGATGTGGACATGCCATGCTGAGTGGTCCTGTGCCAGTGTCTCTCATGTTACACAGTCAAATCCAAAGTTCTTGAGAGAGACCTTGAGAGTGTCCTCTTACTGCTTCTTCTGACCACCATGTGATCACCTACCCCATGTACGTTCCCCATAAAATAGACTTTTTGGCAAGCTTCTATTTTGCATTTGAACAATGTGGCCAGCCCATCAGAGTTGTGCTGTTTGAAGCATAGTTTGAATGCTTGGCAGTTCAACTCCAGCAAGGACTTCATTGTTTGGTACCTTATCCTGCCAGGTGATTCTCAGAAGTTTCCTAAGACAGTTCAAATGGAAGTGATTTGGTTTCCTGGTATGGTGCTAGTAGACTTTCCATGTTTCACAGGCATACAACAATGAGGTCAGAACAATGGCTCTATAGACCTTCAGTTTGATAGTCAGTCTAATACTTCTTCTCTCCCAGACTTTTCTTTGGAGCTTCCCAAACACTGAAGTAGCTCTGGCAATGCATGCATCAATCTCATTGTCAATGTGTACATCCCTGGAAAGCACACTACCAAGGTAAGTGAACTTATCCACAGCATTCAAAACTCCTCCCTTTGTTGTAACTAATGGTGTCACATACGGATGACGTGGTGGTGGCTGATGGAGCACCTGTGATTTTTTGGTGTTAATTATTAGGCAAGAATTAGCACAGGCAGCAGAGAGCTGATCCATGTTTTCTTGCATCTCAGCTTCAGAGGCTGAATTGAGTACACAGCCATCTGCAAACAGAAAATAATGCACCAACACTCCCTCTGCTTTGGTCTTGGTTTGAAGCCTTTTCAGATTGAAGAACTTACTATCAATATGGTAGGTCATCTTAATGCTGTGTTCATCCTTCTTGAAAGCACTTGACAACATGACTGAAAGCAATATTCTACAAAGCATGGAAGCAAGCACACAGCCCTGTTTCACTCCATTGACTAATAAGGTACTAGAGCATTGTCCTCTATACAGGACCCAGTCAAACATGCCATCATGAAATTGATGTACAATACTGATGAACTTCTCTGGGTAATCACGTGATTTTCCATAAGCCCTCAGGACTAATAGTGTCAAAGGCCTTGGTCAGATCTACTGAGGTGTACTGACCTCTGTTCTGTTCCTGGCATTTCTCCTGGATTTGTCGGGAAGCAAACTCCATATTGAATTTCTTTGGCCTTTTCTGAAGCCACACTGACTCCCAGGTATATGACCATCTTCCAGATGAAGGATCAGCCTGTTAAGGAGGACTCTAGCAAGAATTTTTCCAACAATGACTAAGAGAGAGATCCCCCTGTGATTGTAGCAGGACAATCTATTTCATTTACCTTTATAGAGATGGACAATGGAGTCATTCTTGAACTCCTGTGGAATAACCTCCTCTTGCCATGTAACCTAGAAAATTTCAGGCAATTTTTATATGAGCAGTGGTTCTTCTACCTTGTAAATCTCAGCTGGAATAGAATCAGCCCCAGGTGCTTTGCCACATAAAAGGAGCCTAATGGCCCTTAAAACTTCTTCTTCAGTTGGAAGTTCATCTAAGGAGGGATTGACTTCAACCTGAGGTAAATGGTCAATGACCTCAGTATTGATTAATTATGGCCTGTTGAGAACACTATGGCAGGGTTCAGCTCATCTGTCTAGGATCATGTTCTTATCACTAATCAATGTGGCTCCACCAGCACTGAGTAGTTGTGATGCACCATAGGTTTTTGGTCCATAAATAGCTTTCAGGGAATCATAAAATTGCTTTGGATTGTTACTATCAACATAAAACTGAATTTCATCTGCCTTCTTACTGAGCCAAGAATCCTAAAGCTCTCTAAGCTAGAAACCAGAAACAAGAGAATGGGATTTTAATAGAATCAAGGTTGGGAGGTAGCCAGATGTAATCTGGAGATAAGATATAATGGAGAGGATAGGCTAGGTTAATGGTAATGGAGATTGGGGCATAGTGATAATGAAAAACTAATGGCCTCAGATAAGCACCAGATTAAGTGGAAAAATTCAAGGAGAGTTCAAGGGGCTCCCAGAGCATAAGCCCCCTCACCTTAATTTTGCAGTGAGAAACTGGAAGCCCATAGAGATTGTGAAAATAGTTTGCCCAGGGTCACACAGGTAGTAAGATCACTGAAACTGAATTTGAACTCAGGTCCACTGTCAAAATTATATGCTTCCTGAAAATTAATTGCTTGTGGAAAAAAAAAAGAAATTATCTAATATAGACCTCTATCTTTTAATGAAAAATAACACATTGAGAATAATGAATATTAACGTTTATAGATAGCTTACAATTGGTGTGATCTGTAGCAATTTTTACCTTCTATTGCATTAACCTGCCATCATTACTGTCGTGAACTGTACAGAGGGGGAGTATGGCTTCTTTTTCTTACTTAACTTTTTTCTTAATATTTTTTTTCAAAGTACATGTAAAGGCAGTATTAAGTATAAATTTTTATAAAATTTTGAGTTCCAAATTTTTCTCCCTCCCTCCTTCCACTTGCCCTTCCCCAAGAGAGAAAGTAATCTGATATAGGTTATATATGTACAGTCATATTAAACATTTATATTAAACATTTCCACATTAGTCATGCTGTGAAAGAAGAATCAGAACATAAGGGAAAAACCATGAGAAAGTAAAAAAACAATAAAACAAATAAAAGTGAAAAATAATATCCTTCGATCTACCTTCAGACTCCATAGTTCTTTCTTTGGATATGGTTAACATTTTCCATTACAAGTCTTTTGGAATTGTGTTGTATCATTGTATTGTTGAGAAGAGTTAATTCTCTTACGGTTAATCATTACACAATGTTGCTGAATACAATGTTTCCTTGCTTCTCCTCATTTCACTCAATATTAGTTCATGCAAGTCTTTCCAGGGTTTTTTTTTTACATTCTCCTGCCCATCATTTCTTATATCACAATAGCATTATTCCATTACATTCCTATCTGACAACTTGTTCAGCCATTCTCCAGTTCATGGGAATTCACTCAGTTTCTAATTCTTTGCCAACACAAAAAGAACTGCTTCAAATACTTTTATATACGTGGGTCCTTTCCCCTTTTTTTATGGTCCCTTTAGTATACAGACCTAACAGCTACATCAAAGGATATTCATGGTTTGGTTGCCCTTTGGACATAGTTCCAAATTGCTCTCCAGAATAGTTGGATCAATATATAACTCCACTAATGATGTTTCAGTGTTTCAATTTTCTGATATCTTCACCAATATTTATCATTTTCTTCTTCTGTCATATTAGCCAACCTAATAGGTAGATCATTTTTTCATATGAATATAGATAGCTTTACTTTCTTCCTCTGAAAACTTCTTGTTCATTTCCTTTGACCATTTACCAATTTGGGAATGACTTGTAATAACATAAATTTGTCTCAGTTCTCTATCTGTTTGAGAGATGAGGCCTTTATCAGAGACTTTGGTGTAGCACCAATGTAATATTCACAGCACCTATGGTGGCCATGAATATTGTGGTACAATTCTGAATGAGAAATACAACAGACTCTCCACCTGGAAAACAGAAGCAAAACATTTATTCAGACACCAGAAAGTCAAATCCATCATACTAACAAAAATCTACACACAATACCAATGTAGAGGACAGCACCATCCCCAAGCCTTCTACTTACCAGGTTTCCCACAAACAAGGTCCATTAAACAAATCAAAAGCAAGCTTTCTGAAACAAAATCATAATCACAAATCACTCACTGCTCCCAAGAAGGCTCTGACTGCTCTCAAAACTAACTTCCTCTCAGGTTTGCTCTAGCTCTGCCTCTTCCTGTTCCACCCATTCAGCAAACTCCTCCCACCACAGGCTCCATGTGACTCACACTCATGTAACTCAGGCTTCCATGTGACTCAGGCAGGTCACATGGGCTTATTAACAAAGGAGAAAGATTTTCCCATTTTAAATTACCATTACAATCGACTGTATAAACAGTCAGCTGTTTGTCAGCTTTCTTTCTAATCTTGGTTGCACTGATTTTGTGTGTATAAAACCTTTCTGATTTAATATAATTAAAATTATCATTTGCATTTCATAATATTCTCTATCTCTTGTTTGGTCTTAAATTCTTCACTTCTCCATAGGTCCAACAGGTAAACTATTCCTTCCTCTCATAATTCACTTATAGTATCATCACCTTTGTCTAACTCATGTACCCATTTGACCATGTCTTGGAATAGGGTGTAAGATGTTTATGTAGACATAGTTTCTGCCATACTATTTTTCAGTTTTCTCAACAGTTCCTGTCAAAGAGTGAATTCTTATCGCAGAAACTTGAATCTTGGTGTTTTTCAAGCAGTAGATTACTATAATCATTTACTTCTATGTCTTGTTTACCTAACCTATTCCAGTGATCCCCCACTCTGTTTCTTAGATTGCATGTTTGTAATATAGTTTTAGATTTAGCAGGACTAGGCCACCTTCCTTTGATTTTTTTTCATCAATGCCCTTGACATTCTTGACTTTCTTCAAAATGAATTTTGTTATTTTTTTCTGGCTCTATGAAATAACTTTTGGTAGTTTCATTGGTATGGAACTAAATAAATAGGTTAACTTAGGTAAAAGTATCATTTTTATAATGTTAGCTCAGCTTACCAAAGAGCAACTGATAATTTTTCCAGTGGTTTAGATTTGACTTTATTTGTGTGAAAAGTGCTTTGTAATTGTGTTCATGCAATTCCTGAATTTATTTTGGCAAGTAGAAGCCCACATATTTTATATTGTCTACATTTTTTTAATGGAATTCCTCTTTTTATCTCTTACTTTTAGGCTTTATTGTTTATTTAGAGAAATGCTGATGATTTGTGCCAATTTATTTTATATGTTGTGACTTTGCAAAAGTTGTTCACTGTTTCAAGTATTTTTTAGTTGATTGTCTAGGATTCTTTAAGTATATGACTATATCATATGCAAAGAGTGATAGTTTTGTTTGTTTATTGCCTATTGTAATTCCTTTAAATTATTTTTCTTCTCTTATTGCCATAGCTAATATTTCAAGTGCAATATTGAATAATAGTGGTGATACGGGATTCTTTCACCCCAGTCTTATTGGGAATGCTTCTAGCTTATCCCCATTACATATAATGATTGCTGATTGTTTTAGATAGATATTGCTTGTCATTTTAAGGAATACTGTATTCCTTCCTATGGTCTCTAGTATTTTTAATAGGAATGGGTGCTATGGTTTGTCAAAAGCTTTACATGCATCTCTTTAGATAATTGCTTGATTTCTGCTAGTTTTATTATTGATATGGTCAATTATCCTGATAGTTTCCCTAATATTGAACCAGCCCTGTGTTTCTGGTATATATCCCACCTGGTCATACGGTATTTTATCCTGGTGAAAAATTGCTGTAATCTTTTGATAATATTTATTTAAATTTTTGCATTAATATTCATTATGAAAATTGGTATACACACATATGTGTATGTCTATATATGTATGTATCTATATTTTTATTTTGACTCTTCCTGCTTTAGTATCTGCATTATATTTTTCTCATAAAAGGAATTTGGTAGGACTCCTTTTTCACCTACTTTTCCAAATAATTTATATAGCAATTTACATTTTTGTAAATATTTGCCCATTTCAGTTAGATTGTCAGATTTATTGGCATACAGTTGGGCAAAAATAGCTCCTAATGATTGCTTTATTTTCTTCTTTACTGGTGGTGAATTTACCCATATTATTTTTATTGCTAATAAATTGGATTTTCTCTTTCTTGTTAAATCAAACTAACCAAAGATTTCTTTTTTCATAAATTGGCTCTTAGTTTTATTTATTAGTTCATTAGATTTCTAACTTTTAATTTTCTTTATCTCTTCTTTTATTTTCAAAATTTCTAATTTGGTATTTAATTGGAGATTTTTAATTTCTTCTTGTTTATACTCTTTTTAGTTTTATGCCCAATTCTTTGCTCACCTCTTTCTCTATTTTTTTCATGAAAGCATTTAGAGATATAAAATTTCCCCTAAGAACTCCTTTCACATCATCCATACATTTTTGTTTGTTGCCTCATTACTGTCATTCTGTTTGATGAAATTATAGTTTCTATGATTTGACCAACTCATTCTTTAGGGGCAGATTTTTTTTCCCCTAATAGGTTCTAGCCTATCTTTTCATGGGTCTTTATAAACCATAATTTTTGTTGCATCATTACCTGTAAAGAATGAACTTCATACTTCTGCCTTTCTACATTTGATTGTGAGGTTTTTATGTGCTAATACATGGTCAAATCTTACATAAGTTCCATGTACTGCTTCAAAAAAGCTACATTCCTTTTCTTTCCTATCCAGGTTTTTTCCAGGAGTCAACCACATCTGCCTTTTCTAAAATTGGATTTACTTCCTTAATTTCTTTCTTGCTTATTTTGTGGTTAGATTTATCTAGTTCTGAGAAGAAGAGGTTGAGATCCCCCATTAGTATAGCTTTGGAACTATTAGTGAGTTTTGGAACTCACTTCTCTTCTAAGAATTTTAATGATATATCACTTTTTGCACAAATGTTTAGTGTTAATATTACTTATTTGTCTATGGTACATTTTTGCAACATGTAGTTTCCTTCTTTATTTATTTTAATTGGATCTATTTTTACTTTTTCTTTCTCTTAAATCACAATTGCCACCCTTGATTTTTTTTTTTTTATTTCAGCTGAAATATAATAGATTCTATTCTAGCCTTTTACCCGTACTCTGTGTGTATCTCTCTGCTTCAAATGTGTTTCTTGAAGGCAACTTGTTGTGGGATTCTGGCTTTTAATCCACTCTTCTACTCATTTCTGTTTTATGGGCGAGTTCATCTCATTCACAGTTATGATTTCTAATTGTGTATTTTCCTGTATCCTATTTTCCCTGTTTATACTTTTCTCTCTCCTTTCACCCTGTCCCTCCTCACCAGAGCTTTGCTTCTGACCACCAAATTGCTCACTGTCCTCTTTGTATTAAGCATTCCCTGTTTCCCTTTTCTTTCCCCTCCTACTTCTCTACCAGGTAAGACAAATTTCTATTTCCAGCTGAGCGTGTACATGATTCCCTCTTTGTGCCAAATCCAATGAGAGTAAGGTTCAAATAATGCTCACCTCCTCCCTTTTTTCCCTCTTCTGTAATAGGTCTTTTGTGCCACTACATGTGATGTAATTTATTCTATCTACCTCTCCCTTTTTTCTTCTCCCAGTACAATTTTTTAAAAATTACTTAATTTGTTTTCTATTAATATCATCACATCAAAATCAGCTTGTACCCATAACTTCTGTCTCTCTATACTCCTTCTAACTGCCCTAAAAGAGATATTTTTCATCTATTTAAACTTTTTTATTAAAACTTAAATACATAAGAAAAATAAGTTATAAACACATATTAATATGAAATATGAAATAAGAAAAATGTGTCTTGAGCACAGCAGACTGTAAGAGAGGATTCAAAATATATAGCAATAAATTTCCATTTTTAAGAAAGCCTATATATTTAATACTATGCATTTTGTTGAGAACTGTCTATCTTTTCTTTTCTTCTTTGTAGGTTTGCAGGTTTTATTTTTTCTCTGCTGCCCACTTTTTACTTTTTTCTCCTCCCTTCTTTCCCCCTCAACCACCCCAGGTTACAATTAAGTGGTTATATTTATATATAGATATGTACATACATACATACATACATATATAAATGTATGCTTTCCCTAAGAGATTCTACTCCTAATTTTGTTTTTGTTTGTGCATGTATTTTATTTCCTATCTTACCTGATTCCTCTACTTTACTTCTATGAACAACCTTCCTCTCCTGTTACTTAACCTACCTCCCCTCCAATGATCCCTCCTTTATCCTTCCATTCCTCTTTTTATATGCCCCTTTAACCTATTCCTTCATCCTTGCATCTAAAGATCCCTCCCTTATCTTTCCCCCCCTTAGTATTTTATTTATTTAAAAATTTTATACTCTCCTAGATGAATACGTATTGTTCTCCTCTCAAACCTATTCACAATGAAAGTAGGTTTCCAGAACTAACAGCCCTCCTTCCCCATCTAATTCCTCTGTATGGGTTCTTCTTGCACCTCATTTGTCTAATTTTTAGTTGCTCCCAAATGGTTTTACTTTTTGAAGTCATATCATGCTCAGTTCTACTCCATTCTTTCGTATAATCTTAGACATTTTACATTTTGCATACATTAAAGGAAAATGATTTGTTTTTATTGAATCCCGTGTAATTGATCTTTGGTATCTACCTTATGTTTCTCTTGACTCTGGTGTTTCAAATCTTCTCTTAAGATATTTTTTTTCAGTCTTGAATGTCTGACAAATTATGAAATGTCATTTTTTTTTCATTCAGAATTTTGCTTAGCTTTGCTTGGTATGATATTTTTTACTGGAAGTCCAGTTTTTTTCATGTTGATATATACTCTTTCAGAATTTGTTGTCTTTTAGTATTGACACTACTAGGTCCTGTGTGATTATAATTTTGGCACCACCATATGTATTTTTTTCTTTTTGTTCATAGTATTTTATCTTTGACCTGGGGATTTCAAAATTTCACTATAATATTCCTGTGGGTTTTCTCATAGAATCTCCTTTAGGTGGTGTTAAGTGGATTTTCTATTTCTAGTTTTCCTTCTTTCTCTAACACTTTAGCAAAACTTTGTTTAATTATTTCTTTTATTGTCATGTCAATATACTTTTTTTAAATTATAGTTTTCAGGTAGTTCAATTATTCTTACATTTTCTCTTCTTGATATGTTGTTATATTAGCTGTTTTTCCTAAAAGATGCTTCATATTCTTTTCTATTTTTTAATTCTTTATATTTTGTTTAATTATTTATCACTTATAATTTCACTGGCTTCCCCTTGGCGAATTCTGATTTTCAAGAAATATATATATATTTTTTTTTTGCTTAAGATTCTGGATCTTTGTCTCTAATTGGCTCACTTTCTTTTCATAATCTTATTGTTTTTGCTTGGATTGTAATTTTTTTCTTAGTTTTTCTTTCATCTCTGTCATTTCATTTTTATTTTTCTTAACGTTTATTTATTTTTAGTTTTTAACATTCATTTCCACAAAATGTTGAGCTCCAAATTTACTTCCTATCTCTCCCCTCTCCCCATCCCATAATCCCTTGCATTCTGATTGCCTCTTTGGTCAATATTTCCTCCCTTCTATCATGTCCCAAACTTCCCCTGTCTCTATCTTCTCTCTTTTCTTACAGAGCAAGATAGATTTCTGTATCCCTTTATCTGAATTTCTTATTTCCTAGTTGTATGCAAAAGCAATTCTATACATTCCTTTCTAATACTTTGAATTCCAACCTCTCCACCTTCCTCCTTCCTCACTTATCCCCGTTGAGAAAGCAAGCAATTCAATATAGGCTATATATGCATAGTTTTGCAAACGACATTCATAATAGTCATGTTGTGTAAGACTAACTATATTGCCCTCTATCCTATCCTGCCTCCCATTTATTCTATTCTTTCATTTGACCTTGTCCCTCCCCAAAAATGTTCACTTATAATTACTCACTTCTCTCATTTGCCCTCCCTTCTGTCATTCCCCTCACCCCACTTGTCACCTTCTCCCCTACTTTCCTTTAGTGTAAGATAGATTTTCATAGCTCTTATTACTTTTTGCATGTTTCTTCTACCTCTTATTTGATTTTTAAGATCCTTTTTGAGCTCTTCCAAGAGACTTGATGCCAAATCATATTTCCCTTTGTGATTTCACATGTAGGCATTTTGACATTGTCCCCTTCTGAGTTTGTGTTTTCATCTTCCCTGTCACCATAGTACCTTTCTATGGTCTGGACTTGCGTCTGTTTCTTCCTCATTTTTCTGGCCTATTTCATAACTTTTAAAGATGAGCTTCATTCCTGGACCACAGGGGACATTATCCAAAGCTTCTTATGTTTGGGCCCATGAACCTGGTCATTGACTTTCCATACTGGGTCCTCAGGTGCTTATGTCTTGACCATTGCACTGGGGGTGGCCTGGCCTATTTTGCTGGGGTTTCAGGGAATTTGACTTCTGCAATGGTGTTAGAGGTCTCACCACTGACCCGCTAAGCCATGACTGAGGGGCCTTAGTTGCTGATCTCTGTTATGGCTAGGAGCTTCTCACTGGCCTGCCCAGACACCATCTGTGTTAGGCTATCCTCTCCTTTGACCCAAGTGAGACAAATCTTTTTAAAATTATCTCAAGCTGGAATATTGTTTCACTCTGTCTCTTGAGGAGTTCTGTCACTTCAGAATCTGTTTAAAGGCTTGATTTAATATTATTTAAGAGGGAAGCTGGGGAGAACTCAGGCAACTTCCTGGCTTCTTGACACCATTTGGGGAATCATTTCTCATATCTGTACATCATGCAGGTTGCCATGGTACAAAAATCATTAACTTGTGGCCACTTTTCTGTTGGAAGGATGTGATTTTTATATTTTTCACCTTCACAATTTATTGATGGACACTTGCTTAGAGTCTACTCACTTCAATAGAGTCTTTCACAGTTTGTACTCCATTTGTTTACTCTTTCAAATAGGTACATCTCATGTGAAAATACTCAATGCCAGAGTCAGATTTTAATGGAAGTATCTTATAAGTAATAGTCTAGAGTCTTTTCTTAAACTGTATTTCAGTATTACTCTTTTAATTATCACTAAAGAATAAATCTTATATTTATTTAACCCTTAACTTTTTTTCTTATGATTTCAGGAGGTAAGTACTCTCATTTTTAGATGAAAAAATTTTGATTCACTGAATGAGTAACTGACTTTTATATGAACAGCATGAGTAAATGAACTCCATCTCAGTTCTTCTGACTCCAAAATCAGGTCTCTTTTTCTTATAATACTCAAATATTTCTAAGCAAGTCACTACATTGATTTGTTTTTTCTGTTATTTTTTATTTGTACAGAAAAACAAAAATTGATTGAAGTAAACTGTATGGTTTGCTTTAAAATGTTGTCAACACATAGACAGGATCAAACTAAATATTGTCTGAGCAGAAGTATGCATGATACCAAGCAGTGGACAAATCCCAAATAACATAGGATTCAAATACATTAATATTAATATGTCATGATCAGGGAATGAAGAAATCAAAATGATGAAACTGCATCCAACAAAACCTTGAAAGTCAGCCAAATTTTCTCTCCTACTCTGTTTAACTTGTGCATCAAAAATAACAACTCATATCTGCATATTATTTTAAGATTTATCCTACCTCTTTCCCTCAAAAATCTTAGTAGTTAAGTTATACAATTCTGATCTTCCTCATTTGTCGTAGGAAGAACAAAAAGCATCTAAAGAAGTTAAATTAGTTACCTATGTTAAAATGTAAAGGTCGTTTAACAGATTTGAACCCAGGTTTGTGTTCAAATTTTTTCACCTACACTACATTTCCCCTATAAACAATACTACTTCTCATTTCTGCAGTTAGGAACTGTGCTGAAATTCTCAACCTTTCTGATTAATTCAAAGAATTAGAAGAGGTAGACCTATGCTCTAATATGGTGATTTCTTTCTGTCTTAAGTATTTTGTTTGTAAAGGTCATTTATGCATACTTGAAGATCAAGTCCCTCCCTAGCCACATTAGCTAAATATACCATTAGAATATGTTGTATAATCAAAGAAGATGCTATTAACGGGGGCGGAGCCAAGATGGCGGAGTGAAAGCAACGACTCACCTAAGCTCCTGGAAAAACTCCTCTGGATATCTCTGGGGGGAGAGTCTGACCAGACTTTGGAGGTGTAGAATCCAGTGGGTGATGGACTTTGACGGATTCGGAGCCCAGGCTGGACCAGAGGGTCCACGGGAGGGCGGGTCGGCGCAGCAGGGTGGAGGGGACCAGAGGAGCCCGAGAGTGGTGGGTGAGACCAGCGGAGCAGGAGATAAGCCAGACCGAGCCGGTGAGAGCCGCTGAGTGCCAGACATCAGCACAGCAGCCCTTGAAATCTTCAGCCTGAAGACGGACTTCGGTGGGTCACTACTTGAACTTCCAGGAACTGGGATGGCAGAGTGATCAGTAAGTGCTCTCTCCTCCCCCCTGATGACCGTGAGGGAACCATAAAATTCTTCCCCAGATTAATCCTGGATCAGCGGGAACAGCAGAAAGGGGCGGGTGGTCTCATAACACCAGTGGCTGGAAAAGTGGCAAAGGGGGATTCTTCCTACTGTGGCGGAGGCGATCTGGAGGGACAGATGACCCAGGGCAGAGAAAATTCGCACTGAGACCCAGGCAAGCCTCAGAGCCGGGAGACAAGCCCAAGGAGGGGCGGGAACACGCGTTAGCTTCTAGGCGTGCCCCAGCCCTCCAGGGGAAAAGGGAAGACAATAGGGAAGCTGGGATCACCATCCCCTGACCTTGCCTTTGCCTCAGGTCAGCTGAGGAGATCTCCTGAGACCAGACCACCCCTCCCACACACCTAACAAGCTAACCCCAGGGCTGATCTGGGAAACAAAAAAAAAAAGCCTGCTTTTAGCCTAGACACACATCAGCTCAACTTAAAGATCTGTACCTTCTGACTGAAAGAACCAGAAGCTACAACACTCAGCCAACATCATGAATTGGAAAAAGCAGATAAAAAGTGAAAAAACCATAGAATCTTTCTATGGGGATTAGGACCAAAACACAAACACCAAAGAGGTTAGAGCTGAGACTGTACTTCCATCTGAAACCTCAGATGGGACTATGAATTTCTCGCAAGCACAACTAGATTACCTGGAACGTCTGAAGAAGGATGTAAAAGAAAAACTGGCCAATGATTTTAAACCTATAAAAAAAGAATTCACTGATGAGAACATCACCCTGAAAAAGAAAATTGAAGAAATGGAAAAGGAAGTTCAAAAATTAACTGGAGAGAATAATTCCCTAAAAAGAAGAGCTAATCAAATGGAAAAGGAAACCCAAAACCTAATTGGGAAAATTGATCAGATGGAAAAGGAAACCCAAAACCTAACTGGGAAAATTGGTCGAATGGAAAAAGAAGTACAAAAATTAAATGGAGAAAATAGCTCCTTAAAGGGAAAAATTGGTCAGATGGAAAAGGAGATGGAAAAGCTAACTGAAGAAAACACTACAATGAAGATTAGAATTGGGCAAGTAGAAACTAATGACTCAATGAGGCAACAAGAATCAGTCAAACAAAATCTAAAGAATGAAAAGATAGAAGAAAATGTAAAATATTTAATTGGAAAAACAACTGACCTGGAAAATAGATCCAGGAGAGAAAATTTAAGAATTATTGGCCTGCCAGAAACCCATGATGAAGAAAAGAGTCTGGACAATATCTTCCAGGAAATCATCAAGGAAAACTGTCCAGAAGTACTAGACTCAGAGGGCAAAATAGTCATCGAAAGAATCCACCGTTCCCCTCCCGAAAGGGATCCCAAACTCAAAACCCCAAGAAATATAGTTGCCAAATTCCAGAGCTATCAAGTGAAGGAGAAAATACTACAAGCAGGCAGAAAGAAACAATTCAAATATCAAGGACACACAGTCAGGATCACACAGGACCTTGCAGCTTCTACATTAAAAGATCGAAAGAATTGGAACCCAATATTCCGTAAGGCAAAGGAGTTGGGACTTCAACCAAGGATCAACTACCCAGCAAAGTTCAGCATAACATTTCAGGCAAGGAGAAAGTCATTCAACGAAATAAGGGATTTCCAGAGCTTCCTGACCAAAACACCAGAACTCAATAGACAATTTGATCTTCAAATGCAGGTCTCCAGAGAATCATAAAAAGGTAAACAGAGGGGAAAAAACAAAAACAAAAACTTGCTACTCAATTAGGGCAAAGTGTTTACCTCCCTATAAGGGAAGATGATACCTGTTAATCTTGAGAACTGTGCAGCTATTATGATAAAAGGGATATATGTAGAGGGAACGGGCATAAAGTAAATGATGTCATGTCAAAAACATGATTTAAGTATGAGAAGGGAATGTAATAGGAGGTGTGGAAAGGGGGAAGCAGAAAATGGCAAATTATATCACAGGAAGAAGTACAAAACTATAGTAGAGGGAAGGAGGGGAGGGAGATGAGCATTGTTTGAGAGGTACTCTCATCTGATTTGTTCAAAGGAGGGAACAATAATCTTAAGTAGATAAGCCTAACTAGCTCTATAGGTAGTAGGAGGGGAAGGGGGAAGAAAGGGGAGGGTGGCTAAAAGGGAGGAAAGAAGCAATAAGAGTAAAGGGGACTAAAAGGGAGGGGGGTCAAAAGAAGGCGGGGAAGGCTGCAGGAGGAGGGGGAGAAAAGTGAATACTATTGAGGAGAGGAAAGGAGACGGGAGAGCTAAAAGCACAAATGGTGGGAAAGAGGTTGGAGGGAAATACACAGATTGTAATCATAACTGTGAATGTGAATGGAATGAACTCTCCCATAAAACGGAGATGGATAGCAGAATGGATTAAAAGCCATAATCCAACAATATGCTCCTTACAAGAAACACATTTGAAACGGGGGGATACACAAAGGATAAAGGTCAAAGGATGGAGCAGAATATATTGTGCTTCAGCTCATGTAAGAAAGGCAGGAGTAGCAATCCTAATCTCAGACAAAGCAAAAGCAGAAATAGATCTAATCAAAAGGGATAAGAATGGAAACTATATCCTGCTAAAAGGCACCATAGACAATGAAGCAATATCATTACTAAACATGTATGCTCCAAGTGGTATAGCATCCAGATTCTTAGAGGAGAGGTTGGGGGAGTTGAAGGAAGAAATTGATAGCAAAACTATACTAGTGGGAGACCTCAACCTCCCCCTCTCTGAACTCGATAAATCCAACCTCAAAATAAACAAGAAAGAGGTTAAGGAGGTAAATAAAACTCTGGATATAGTAGATATGATAGATCTTTGGAGAAAATTAAATGGGAATAGAAAGGAATATACTTTTTTCTCAGCGGTACATGGAACATTTACAAAAATTGACCATGTACTAGGACATAAAAATCTCACAATCCAGTGCAGAAAGGTAGAGATAATCAATGCATCCTTTTCAGATCATAATGCATTAAAAATTACATGTAATAAAAGGCCATGGAAAGAGAAACCAAAAATCAATTGGAAACTAAATAATCTAATTCTAAAGAAGGGTTGGGTTAAAGAGGAAATCATAGAAACAATCAACAATTTCATTCAAGAGAATGACAATAGTGAGACAACATACCAAAACTTATGGGATACTGCAAAAGCAGTTATTAGGGGAAGTTTTATATCTCTGAATGCTTACATAAATAAAATAGAGAGAGAGGAGATCAATGACTTAGGCTTGCAGTTGAAAAAGCTAGAAAAAGAACAAATTGAAAATCCCCAAGTAAATACCAAATTAGAAATACTGAAAACCAAAGGAGAGATTAATAAAATTGAAATTAAGAAAACTATTGAATTAAAAAATAAAACCAATAGTTGGTTTTATGAAAAAACTAATAAAATTGATAAACCTTTGGTCAATTTGATTAAAAAAAAGAAAGAAGAAAACCAAATTACTAATATTAAAAATGAAAGGGGTGAACTCACCTCCAATGAGGAGGAAATTAAAACAATAATTAGAAACTACTTTGCCCAACTTTATGCCCACAAATTCGATAATCTAAACGAGATGGATGAATATTTTAAAAAATACAAATTGCCCAGATTAACAGAAGAGGAAGTTGAATAATTAAACAACCCCATGTCAAAAAAAGAAATTGAACAAGCCATCAATGAACTCCCTAGGAAAAAATCTCCAGGGCCAGATGGATTCACAAGTGAATTCTATCAAACATTTAAAGAACAGTTAATTCCAATACTACATACACTATTCTTGAAAATTGGGGAAGAAGGAGTCCTCCCAAATTCTTTCTATGATACATATATGGTTTTGATACCCAAACCAGGAAGAGACAAAACAGAGAAAGAAAATTATAGACCAATTTCCCTAATGAATACAGATGCAAAAATTTTAAATAAGATTCTAGCAAAACGAATACAGTATCTTATCACGAGATTAATACATTATGATCAGGTAGGATTCATACCAGGACTACAGGGCTGGTTCAATATTAGGAAAACTATTAGCATTATCGATCACATCAACAACAAAGCTAACAAAAACCACATGATTATCTCAATAGATGCAGAAAAAGCTTTTGACAAAATACAGCATCCATTCCTACTAAAAACATTGGAGAATGTAGGAATAAAGGGAACTTCCCATAAAATAATAAGCAGTATCTATCTAAAACCTTCAGCAAGCATTATATGCAATGGGGATGAGCTAGATGCATTCCCAATAAGATCAGGGGTGAAACAAGGTTGTCCATTATCACCACTATTATTTAATATGGTACTAGAAATGTTAGCTGTAGCAATTAGACAAGATAAAGATATCCAAGGAATTAAAATAGCCAAAGAAGAAACTAAGTTATCACTCTTTGCAGATGATATGATGATTTACCTAGAGAATCCCAGAGATTCAAGTAAAAAATTACTAGAATTAATAAACAACTTTGGCAAAGTTACAGGGTACAAAATAAACCCACACAAATCTTCTGCATTCCTATATATTAGCAACAAAGTCCAACAGCAAGAGATAGAAAGAGAAATCCCATTTAAAGTTAGGGTAGACAGTATAAAATACTTAGGAATCTACCTGCCAAAACAAACCCAGGGATTATATGAACACAATTACAAGACACTTTTTGCACAAATAAAGTCAGATTTAAGTAAGTGGAAAAACATTAGTTGCTCATGGGTAGGCTGTGCTAATATAATAAAAATGACAATTCTACCCAAATTAATATACTTATTTAGTGCCATACCAATTAAACTATCAGACAATTACTTTCTAGAGCTGGACAAAATAATATCAAAATTCATTTGGAAAAACAAAAGGTCCAGAATATCAAAGGGACTAATGAAAAGAAATGCTTGGGAAGGTGGCCTAGCACTACCAGACCTCAAACTGTACTATAAAGCAGCAATTATCAAAACCACTTGGTATTGGCTAAGAAACAGAGAGGTAGACAAGTGGAATAGACTTGGCACTCAAGATGCAGTAGGCAAGGAATATAGCAACCTTCTGTTTGATAAACCCAAGGACCCCAGCTTCTGGTATAAGAACTCACTGTTTGACAAAAATTGCTGGGAAAACTGGATAACAGTGTGGCGGAAATTAGGCATAGACCCATACCTGACACCGTACACAAGAATAAAGTCCAAATGGGTACATGATTTAGGTATAAAGATTGATACCATGAATAAACTGGAGAAGCAAGGAATAGTGTATTTATCAGATCTATGGAGAAGGGAAGAATTCTTTACTAAAGGAGAGATAGAATGCATTATGAAATGCAAAATGAATAACTTTGATTACATTAAACTGAGAAGTTTTTGCACAACCAAACCCAATGCAACCAAAATCCGGAGGGATGTAGTAAATTGGGAAAGAATTTTTACAGCTAAGCTCAGGGATAAAGGCCTCATTTCTAGAATATATAGAGAACTGATCCAAATGTATAATCATACAAGTCATTCCCCAATTGATAAATGGTCAAAGGATATGAACAGGCAATTTTCAGAGGAAGAAATTAAAGCTATCCATAATCATACGAAAAAATGCTCTAAATCACTATTGGTTAGAGAGATGCAAATCAAAAGAACTCTGAGGTACCACATCACACCTATAAGATTGGCAAACATGACAGAACAAGAAAATGATAAATGCTGGAGAGGATGTGGGAAAGTTGGAACACTAATTCATTGTTGGTGGAGCTGCGAGCACATCCAACCATTCTGGAGAGCAATTTGGAACTATGTCCAAAGGGCTACAAAAATGTGCATACCCTTTGACCCAGCAATATCGCTACTAGGACTATATCCCCAAGAGATCATAAAAATGGGAAAGGGTCCCACATGTACAAAAATATTTATAGCAGCACTCTATGTAGTTGCCAAAAACTGGAAGTCAAGGGGATGTCCATCAATTGGGGAATGGCTGAATAAATTATGGTATATGAATGTAATGGAGTACTATTGTGCCATAAGAAATGATGAATAAGAAGACTTCAGAGAGGCCTGGAAGGACTTATATGACCTGATGCTGAGTGAAAGGAGCAGAACCAGGAGAACTTTATGCACAGCAACAACCACAGTGTGTGAGAGTTTTTTCTGGTAGACTTAGATTTTTGTAATAACACAAGAACTTCTTACCAAAAAAAAAAAAAAAATCCCAATGGAGATCTCAAGGCAAAATGCCTGCCACACTCAGAGAGAGAAATATGGAAGTCACTCACATATTGTAGCAGATCATGTTTGTGTATTTGTATGTGTTTGTGTATCATGTTCTGATTTGTTATACGATTTCTTTCATTTATCTTAGTCTGACTACATAGCATGACTGTAGTGAAAATATACTCAATAGGAAAGTATATGTAGAATCTATACAGAATTGTATGCAGTCGTGGGGAGGGAGGGGGGGAGTGGGGGGTAGGTGGGGGGGATAAAATCACAATTGTATGGCAGTGATTTTTAAACATTACAAAATAAAAAATAAAGAAGATGCTATTAACAAAGAGCTGGAAACATTTAAGAGCAATTGGAGGAAGTGATGCTATAAACAAGAAAATTAAATCAAGGCAGATAATCTTTTGGTAAATGCCTAGACCTTAAGTTTGTCAATCTGCCTCTCTATACATTATAGCAATGCTTCTACCAAATTAAGTTAAACAAAATTATTTATTTATTGTCTACTAAGTTCTTCACACTATGTTGACTGATGGAAGGGGAAGGGGCAAGTGGAACAAATTCTCTGATCAGAGGGAACTCATAGACTAATAGGGGAGATTCCATGCAAATAAAAATGGACAAAGAAGATATAGGCATAATAAATTGGAAGTAATCAGCAAATGGAAGATATTAAGAGGGATTAAGAAAGACTTCTTGCAGAAGGTAAGGATGTATCTGACTTGAAAGATGCCAGGGAAGCCAATAGGTGGAAATGAGCAGTGAGAGAAGCTCAGATATAAGGGACAGTCTGTGAAAAAGCATGGAGTACGGAGATGAAACAAGGAGGCCCATGTTACTGGATTGAGAAATACTTATTAGGAGTTGGAGGGGAGAGAGAGAGAAGTAAAGTGGAAGATAACTGGAGAGGTAGGAAGGGGATAAGTTAGAAAGAACTTGAAATACCAAATAGATCATATTATATTTTCTCTTGTAGATAATAGGGATGGGAATTCTCTACCAGACTACTTCCAGAATTATAGGTTATTACAATCAGAAGAAACCCGAGAGGCTACCTAGTTTAATACATGAATGTATAGGAATTCTCTCTATAGTATCATCAAGTGGTTGTCCAGCCTTCGTTTCAAGACATGAAAAAAATGGGAAACCTAACACCTCACAAGGCAACACATTCCATTGTGAGATAGTTCTAAATGTTACTGAGTTTTTCTTTACATCAACTCTACCTTTATCTCTCTTTAATGTGTGTGTATAAAATTCAGAATTTAAATAAAACAAACATTTCCATAACATAATAGAATAGAAAAAAGATGATTGTATATGAAACTGCAAATCTATCATGTAAACTTGTTATTTTTTGAAATATATAATAAAGTTATCATGCAGCTTTCTTTTTTCCTTTTATTCTCCTTTCCCTACCCCTTCCCCCACATGCTGTCTTTAATTCTGCCCTCTGGGAATAAGCAGAATACATATCTTTCCTCTTCCACATCACAATACCTCATGGACTTGTAGAGAGTTGGGTATCTAGTCAGCTTATTTCTATAACATTCACTTGATGTACCATTCTAGTAATTCCTTAATTCTGTCAAAAATGAAATCAGTTTAAGGGCAACTAGGTGTTGCTGTAAGTAGTACTAGACTCAGAAGGACCAGAGTTCAAATCCAGCCTCAGACACTTAATATACATACTAGCAGTCTGACCTTGGGCAAGTCACTTAACCCCAATTGCCTTGTGTTTCCCCTCCATAAGAAAATGAAATTATTTACTAGATCATCATCCATTCTTGATGAAACCTTACTGGCTGAGTAATCACTATTTCCATTTCCTAATATTCAGAGGGCATCATTTTTAAAACCATTTTAGAATTTTGCCAAGAATCAAAGTGTAACTTCATGGAGTACAAATTGAGGACTTCATTGTAATTATTTTTGCTTATTCGTTTGTTGTTTTGTTTCTGCTGTTTTATTGTTGTTGTTTTTAGGGGGGGGTAATTTTTCCCTCTCCAGACCTGCAATCTCTTTCAAAAATCAGTGAAGGTAGATTGGCAATGACATCTTATGCAGATGGGGTGAATATCATGTAGATGTAGGCTTAGAAGGTATATTAGAGTTCATATGATCCAGTCTCTTCATTTTACTGATGAGGTCCAGAGAGGTTAACCACAGGAGCAATATTCACAGCCAAATTCTATGGCTCCAAGACTAATATACTTCTACTTGATTAATTCATGTTGCTGAAAATCTAGCACAGTGCCATACAGAGGTTTATGATTATTTAAGAAAATAGTTATGAATTTTTGTCTGATTTAAATTGATGCAAACCTGAATTCTGTAAGATGGTGATTTTCTAAAATACTTTTTAATGTTTAATTTTTGGGTGGAGGGGATGCCAGCTAAAGCATTTTTCTTTACTGCAACCAACAATTTAATGTTTTTTGTTCAAAATTTTTAGGTTAAAGCAAATCTATATGCTGATTAATTTTTTTTAAATCATCTCTACTAAGATACATAGTTCATGATTCTCATTCTTTGTGTATCATTTCAACAGTATCTTCTGACTTCATTCTCTGGCCTCTTCCCAAAGCCTTTTGCAGCTCCAGATGGCCACAGAGATCAGAGTAAATGACAACAGAGATTTGGGGCTGGTTAAATAAAAAAAAAGTCTGCTATATAGTGTGCTGGTGCTGTATATTTTTGTCTGAATAATCAATTCTGTATTTGGTTAAGCAGAGAGTAGTATTTCCAAATGCATTACTCTTGGTAAGCAATTTTAAAACTGTCAGATATTGCTACTTAAAAAAATCACTTCTTGGAAATGCATGAAATGTACTAGTAACTCAGTTAGTGAGTCATGCCCTAACTCCCCCACATCTGGCCAGGGCAATATGCCATAGAATTAGTACCCTGTAGCTAAGTAGGAAGTGTGGGAGGGAGGATAAAAACACCTTTGCTAGATTCTTTTAAGTAACCTCTCCCAAGGTAACATAGTTGGTGGGTGTGCCCACTAGTATAAAACAAGGTCCTTTGCACTACATCTGTCCACAAACCCACCCACTTTAAAATTGGCTCTCCAAATAATAGGCACTGCATTGTTGACATTTTTAGACTACCTTACTTCCCACTCATCTTTCCATCTGGTTTCTGACAAGGAAAGGACCAGAAATTATGTAATAGAATGGGAAATCTAGGCACTTTTCTTATCAAATTTTCAGTCAGAATATGAAGCATCAGGAATCTAACAGAATTGTTTCTGTGTTATTTCTTGCTGAATTGTTAATTAATACATAAAAATATTAACTGATTTCTTGTGACTCAACTGACAGACAAATCTCCTAGGAGGGGACACAAGGTTCAGCTGCCTACCTTTGCTTACTGCCAATGACCAATCACCACACTTGTTTATGGTAGGGGAATCTATAAGCAATATATAGTCTCAATTTTAGTGATTCCAGTTTGTGCAAAAGGAATGGACTGCCAGGAATTGACTCTCTCTGAACCAAAGGAAGGGAGACATGCTCAGTTCTTTGGATATTTGCTTCTTTGCTACTTTGCTATGCTCTGACAAATATCACGATGGCAGCAGAAGGAGAGTAATACTACTTTAACATAGTACAGAGAGTAGGGAGGCAAAGAGCAAGGTGGGGTGGGGGTGCAGTGGCAGATGTTATGGGAACTGGAGACAAAATATGGTATGGTGGAGGGAGGTAGGCAGTGGTGAGGAAAAGTATGGGGAGAAGGAGATGCACAGAGAGTCATACAGCCTCCAAACAAAGTACAGAACACTTGGGCAACATGGACCCATAGGAGGTTAAAATGTGCTTGAGGGGGCAGGAGTTTCAGGTCTCATTGCGTAGTGTTTTGGTGATGGGAGACACTCTAACTCTTTTTCGTGAGGCTATAGACTTAGTTTATCTTTAACGTCACCATCATTTCATTATCAGTAATACTTTAGGGTTAGCTTATTGGCTTAACATTTTCCTGGTCTCAGTATGCAGGTTCAGTATTTATCTAAGGATTTTAGACCAAGTTCAATTAACAGAATCCTGGGGCCTCCATTAAGGTCTAACTAGTTTCTCCTAACTTACACAATACTTTCAGGATGTAGCCTTAATTAATTTGTGAGGCAATTGCCAGTGGTTACTACGACCCCTAATTTATGAAACAGTTAGAAAATACTTGTTATGCTCCCTTAATTTATAGGAAGGTCTGTAAATGACTGTATTCCCCTTTGCAATCTTACTATTAGCTACTTATAAATATATTGACTATACTAATTAGGGGGTGGATGGTCAGGAGTATCAGAACAAAGATACCATTTTAACTCACATCTTGTTACTTTTGATGTTTCCTTCTAAACAAATTAAGGATATGGGATAAGCTCATAGAAGGTATCCAACTATATAATTTGACCAGTGTGATATCAAAATACCATCATGTTACATCTATTAGAAATCAAGATGTAATAGAGCATTTTGATATATTTAAAATAATGTGATTTTTAAAAATCTTTTATTTTTTTCCAAGATTGCTAACATTATTCTCATATATATTGGAACTGTGAATCAAATGCAGTCTTAATCAAGAGATGTGTAGGACCTATGAGTAGGAGACTGATAATTCAATTGCAGTCAGCCATGATCAGATGATAATTGCAGTTTTGTGTTTGGTTCACAATCTAGGAAAGACGTTGATAATTTGGAGAATGTCAATGGGAGCATGTCTACTATGGTAAAGGGCTTCGAGATTGTATTAGATAGGGACCATGTAAAGTAACTGGAAATGTTTAGCCTAGAGAAGAGAGAAGACTGAGGGGCAACAGATAGGCATGTTCAAGAACTTAACAGTTTGCTGTTTGGAAGACAGATGGAATTTGTTCTGTTTGTCTCTTATGAGAGCTCCAATTCAGTGGACTTTTCAATGCAGAAAGACAGATTAGGACTTTATGTAAAGGAATAATGTATATTTTGAAACTAGAACTGGTATTCATAATGAGACTGTGGTTCCCAACCAACACTATCAGTTTACTAATATGGGATTCAGTTTCCTCAGACTTAAAATGGCAACAAAGTTATTTAAAGGAAGAAGGGACTCTAGAGATCATCAAATTCTAACTTCTTATTTTTCAGAGAAGAAAATTGAGATCCAGAGAGGTGAAGGAAATTTGAGAGATAACCTCAGATACAAGAGGAGCTGGTTCACGTCCTCCATCCAACACATACTGACTGTGATCCTGGGGAAGTCCGTTGAAGTCTTAATGCTATAGTACGGGCAATTTAAAAGACTCGAAGTTTCTGAGAGGTATCCAACTCAATTAAAGGAAGGAGTTTCCTCCTCTGGAAATTCCTTAAACAACTAAAATCAAAGCTCTAATGCCTATGATAAGTAGCAGAGATAGAATTTCAAGCTAGTTTTCCAACTTTAACTCAGCATCCTTTCCACAGTCCCATAATACCTCTTCTAACTATGTCTGAAATCTTGAGAGGAGAAAATGAACTACTGTACATGAACATACCTTGTGAGAAATGTAAGGCAATGGCTTTCTGGAATGGATTTGAGTTTTTGAAGATAGCTAAAAGCAATTTGAAGCCACATAGAGTGAATCAGGTGGGATATCAAGCTGGTTAATAATGCTTATGACTTTAAGAAAGGAATTGTAAAACTACAAGGTAACTGGTATTTTCTGTCAAGTGAGTTCTGTCTAGGACAAAGCCCATGTTGTTTTGAACTTTTTGAACTTTTGGGTGGCTGACAACAGCTTGTCTCTGGTTGTATCCTGGCAGGAGGGATGAGTTTCCAGCGACTAGAGGGGCTCATGGGAAGCATAATTCAAAGAATCAAGTCCAAAACCTATGAATATAGAACCCTTCATCCAATCACTTTTTCTTTGCTTCTAGCAGAGACTCTTGTCTAGCAGGGAACCTTGCCTATACTAAAAAAACAAACAAAACAAACAAACAAAAAAAAAAAGAACACACACACACACAAAAAAAACTTTATAGATGCTTGTTGATTTGGTGTTCATTGGACTGCACTGATGATATTCAGAAAGACATGAATTTTGTTTTGCTCTCTGACTCACGAGTCTGACATATCTCGAGTATGTGTCCTGACCTTGTGTCTGTGATGTCTAAAAATACTAGCTTTCTGGTCACATTCAAGTTGCAAACCGTCTTCATTCAGCAAATATTAAATCAACTTTTATCCTATTTTAAAGATTTGATGAGGGATTGATGGGATATTTAGAGAAACTGTTGAGCAGGAGTGAGCATCCAGAGGATTTTGTTTTAAAGGCAATTCTAAAAAGGTCAGTTTCAGAAATGACTTGGCCAGTAGATGTGTCGATGCAATCTGACCTCCAAGGTGATTCTTTGCAATGACATCTCATTTGACTGTATCTTTTGTTATGTTTTTATAAATAACCATTTCTTCATATTGTTTAGAAGGTTCTCCATTTCTTCACTAATTTTTTTAAATTAATTCATTTTTCAGCTTTATAATTTATTGTCGATGCCCTTTTAAATTAGAAGATAAACTCTCTATTCCAGTGACTCTTCTAAGCGTTAGACATGTCATTAGATATACCAGAAGAACAAATGAATTTACCAACTTCAAAGGTAGTATAGCATAATGGTGGAAAGGTGAGTCTTGGAATCAAGAAGACCTGGGATCAAATCTTACCTACCTCCAAGCAAGTTAAGCTTATTTGTAGTTTCTGTTGTTTTCCTTAAAAGACATCGAGACTATCCTCAAGACTTGGTTGAATCATAGGACTAAAAACTCAGACCTTTGCCTTCAAATCCTAGTTGTCTGAGTATAGAATACCTCCTGGTGCTTTCATTATTTTCTGATACTTGGTTCACAGTTCATGATCAGCGGTACGTGCAAGGGAGTTTTGATCATGTGAATCAAACTTGAGGTCTTCTGTATACCAATCCTTGCTGAGTACCCTTCTGCTATCAGTACTAGGCAAATCTCTTTTTGTTAACTATTGAATGATCTCTGATTGTCACATCCTTCCGTTTATCTATCTATCCATTGATCTATCACCTATTTATTTCCTCATTTGCAAAACAGGGATGATAATAGTAACATCTACCTCAGAGGGTTGTTATGAGGATCAAATGAGGTAATGCACATAAAAAGCTTTGCAAAGCTTAAGGATATAAAAGTCAGTTATCATGATTTTTGCATCAGTACTGGTGCTTACTCATTCATATATTATGCCAAGGAATATATGTCAGCTTAAATTTGAGTTACTATAACATGTGACACATCCTTTTGTTTTACTTGTACTTTATTAAAATTAATATTGAGGACCAACAGTGTTAAGACAAGATAGCATACTTTTAGTAGTATTGAATATGAAAAAGTTTTTGTATTTTTGTCTGAAAATAAATGAATAGTTACAGAATTCATGTGTAACTTTGACTTTCTATCCTGTATTTCCTATTGTACTATACTTCAGTTTCTTAATGTTTTTAAGTTCATAAATAATTCTCTTCTCTATCTTTGATTATTCAATCTTTTACGCTATTTTCCCTAATATTCAATGTATTTTAGGTACTCAAATACACAAATTCATTTGTGATCTCACTGATGGGACATTATTCCAGTGGTATAGATCACAACTCATCTAATTCTGCCAATCTTTACTTGTCCATGGACTAGCACATGTTTTTGACAAGAGACACATATAGCATATTGTAGGATTTCCTGTCTTTTTCTCTATGTCAGGTGGTTGTCAATGTGCCATTTAGGTAATCTATTATTATCCTTAGCTCTTTCCACATTACCAGGCCAACTTTTTCTCTCCTTGATTTCTTTGAGTACACCCTCTAACCTACTTTTAATATGCCTCAGCCTGCTCATCCCTAGTGAGTTTTTCCAATTGTACTTTGGGTAATAATTTTAATCTTTCAAACAGTAGTATTTTATAACTCTCAGTAATAATACAGCATCATTGCAAAACTATTGGTATTATTTAAAATGGTCTCTTTTTTAGGAAAAAATAGCTGGTTCCCTCAAAAGAATTTTGTAATTTCCCCAAAAAATTCCAGTTGTCTCCTCTCCCTCTTAATTATGGGACAAACTATCTATTTTCAACATCAGTTCAATATAAACAAGTCCATGTATAGTGGAGTTCATAGGGTGTCCATACAACTGCACATCATATCCTGAACATTCATTTGGTTTGTCTCATGTGGATAGTTAAGCCAAACTATGGTGAGTGATTATGAACTGATTTGGAGGTTCTATCATCAGATTGATACAATCAGCATAATGACATTAGTAAACAAAAGGATCCAGAGAAAATCACCATCCGTAGGGAATTCTTCTTTGATATAAATTCTGTTCTGTATCTCCTCATTGCTGGCGGTGAACATACCTGGTGCTTTTTCATCTTCCTATTTTATACATTATTTGTTATTAGTTGTAAGGAATCATAGAAAAAGGAAACTTTAATATTGTTTGTATATATTGACATAAAACAAAGAAGTAACTTTGTTCCACTGAATATATTTTTAAAATAAACTATTTCCATATTCTGATCTTATATTCTCTTCACTTTTTGTTAAATGTATGATGGTGAAATTGTGGTCTACTGTGCAATATTACCTGGAAAAACACTACTATTCCCTTCCAATATACATATCAAAAATGTCCTCAAAGCCTGTTAGATTGTTCTCATAAATTCTTATGTAGAACAGAAAGTGGGTTGATGGTTTTAATATACTATGCTACTTTTTAATGTTCATTACATATTGTTTTTACATTTCTTTCAGGAACAACTTTTCATGCCTTTTATATGTTTCTCTCCTCCAAAATCTTTCAGAATTGTTCCTACATGCCCTCAACATTGTGTTAATTTCACAACAGACTTTCTCCAGATCTATTTAGTCAAACACATCTGTTTTACTCATTTGAATTTTCTTCAGTGCCATTTCAACTTTCTGTATTAGTCCATCCAGGACTGTGATATTAGAGTCTAAATGTTGTAGGCTACATTGATATTCATGTTGATAAGTTTTTTATTAAAATATTCCTTATTTTTTCCAATTTTTGCTTACTTATTTTCTTCTACTTTCTTTCTCAAAAGCTATCAAGATTACTTTGATTCTCTCTCCAAGTATTCTTTTAACTGGCCTCTCTTTTCTCTGGATAGAACCCTGTACTGGAGTCAAGAGAAACTGAGTTCAAACCCAGCCTCAGACATGCATAACCTGTGAAACACTGGTTTCAAACTTCCTCTGTTTCCTTATCTGCAAAATGTCAAGGCTGTTGTGAGAATAAAATGAGATAATAGTTGCAAGTGCTTTGTAAATCTTAAAGTGCTACATAAATGCTAGCTGATATTGTATTACATAATTAAAGATTTTCACCATAATTTTAAGATTTTCAAATGACTATATATTTATTTGTACATTATGTTTTTGCACACACACACACACACACACACACACACACACACACCAGAATTGACCTTGGGTGCCATATATTTCTGAGTGTCAAATAGGTCATGGTTGCTGAATAATAGGAATTTTCAGCTTTTTAGTCTCCTTGTTGTTGACATTGATTAACCTAAATAAAAATTATGGATAAAAATTGTTTTAATCAGCATCTGGGTCTTTTCATCTATTTTTTTCTCTTGTTTGTCATCAATTAGGTCAGGTTGAAGTAATTTTCCTCATTTACATTCTTCTAGTTCAATATTTTAGTACTGTCCATGGAGTTTTCTTGGCAAAGATACTAGAGTAGTTTGTCATTTCCTTCTTCATTGAATCACCTTTTGTCAGAATTCTCCACCATGACCTGTTTGTCTTGGCAAACCCTGTACAGCATAGCTCATAGTTTCAGTGACTTACAGCGAGCCCTTTCACCATAAGAAGGCAGTGAGTCAGATCTGGAACTGATTGTGGCTCAGATCAGAATCTTCTTATTGTAAAGTTTAGACATAAATTGAAGAAAACAGAGGAAACCATTAAACTGTATGGGTATGATCTAAGTAACATCCCTTATACATATGAAGTTGGGGTGATGAATATATTTAATGGATTAGATCTGGTGGAGTGTCTGAAAAACTACAGACAGTATCTGCAATTTTGTACATGAGGCAGCCACAAAAAATGTCAAACAGAAAAAGAAGATACAGAAAGCAAAATGGCTATGTGATGAGACTTTGCAAATAGTTGAGGAAAGAAGGAAAATAGAAGGCAAAGGAGAGAGGGAAAGATATATGCAACTGAATGCAGAATTCCAGAGAATAGTGAGGAATGATACGAAGTTTTTTTCTTAAACAGGCAGTGCAAAGAAATAGAAAGAAAAAATAGAATGAGAAGAACAAGATACATCTTCAAGAAAATTGGAGATATAAAGGGAATATTTCATGCAAAAACAAGTGATATAAAATACAAAAAAATGGTATAAACAGCAGAAGTAGGAGAGATTAAGAAGAGGCGGTAAAAATATGCAAAACTACATGAGAAAGATATTAATATCGCTGATAACCGTGATGGTGTGGCTTACTGATTTAGAGCTAGATATGCTGGAAAATGAAGTAAGTGGGCCTTAAAATGTATTGCTAACAATGAGGCTAGTGGAGGTGATAGAATTCCAATTGGGCTATTTTAAATCCTAAATGAAGATGCTGTTAAAATGCTGCATTCAATATGCCAGCAAATTTGGAAAAATTAACACTGAGTACTGTATTGGAAAGGATCAGTTTATGTCTCAATCCTAAAGAAAAGCTATGCTAAAGAATGTTCAAATTACCAAACAATTGTACTCATTTTACATGCCAGCAAGGTTATGCTTAAGATTCTACAAGTTAAGCTTCAGCATATGTGAACTGAGAATTACAAGTACTGACTGGTTTTTTGAAGGTACAGAGTAATTAGATATTAAATTGCCAACATTCACTGGATTGAGAGAGGTAAGGGAGAAAGTAAGGGAGCTCCAGGAAAAAAGAACAAAAAAATTATGCTTCTTCTTCATTGACTACCTTTAAGCCTTTGTGCAGATCACAACAAAATGGTGCAAGTCCACAAAGAGATGAGGGTAGCAAGTCATACAATTTGTCTCCTGAAAAACCTGTTGCAGGTCAAGAAGCAATAGTTAAGACTAAAAGATGAAACAACCCACTGGTTTAGGATTGGGAAAGAAGTACAACAAAGTTGTATGTTGTCATGTTATTTATTTAACTTATATGCAGAGTACATCATGTAAAATGCCAGACTGGATGAATCAAACGTCAGAATTCAGGTTGCCTGGAGAAATATCAACAATCTCGGATATGCGGACAATACCACTGTGAAGGCAGAAAGTGAAGAAGAATTAAAAAAAAGCTTCCTGATGAATATGAAAGAGCAATGTAAAATCTCACCTGAAGCTTAACATTAACCAAAAAATAGAAACAAATAAAAAAATACAACTAAGATCATGGCAACTAACTGGTCCCATTATTTTCTAGCTTGAAACTTAAAATTAAAAACAAAATTAAAGAATAAAGAAATAAACAAAAAAAAAGCCTAAGATAACGATCCCATCATTTCCTGGCAAATTGAGGGAGAAGAAATGGAAGCAATGTCACATTTTATACTCTTAGGTTTAAAAATCACTGCAGGTGGTGACTGTAACCATGATATTAGAAGATACTTGCTCCTTGAAAGCTATGGAAAAGCTGGACAGCAGACTAAAAAACAGATACATCCATCACCAACCTGTTGCAATTGTTTATCCCAATAGCAATATATGGCTGTGAGAGTTGGACAAGGAAAGCTACACAACACAGGATTTATGCTTTTGAATTGTGGTGCTAGAGAAAATTTTTGAGATTCTTTTGGATAGCAAGGAGATTAAACTAGTCAATATTCAAAGAAATAATTTCAAATTACTCACTGGAGGGTCAAATACTGACACTGAAGCTTAAATACATCGGTCACATAATTAGAATACAGGACTCATTCGAAAAGACATTGATGGTGGGAAAAAAATGAAGGCAAATGGAAAAGGGGAGAATGAGATGGATAGATAATGTCATGAAAGCAATTTTGTTGGTTTTGTCCTTTCTTGCTGAAGAAGACCATGCCATCAGAGAAATGATGACCTGACTTACACTTGACTTTGTTATGAGGGAGGGAGGGCTGTGCAAGGTCAGCCAACTAACTTTTCCTTCCTGAGCCAACTGAATCCAGTGACCAGATATTCATCAGGATAACTGGAGATGGTCCAGGATGCAATGGAAGAAATTGGTCCCTTAGGGAAAGGCTTAATCAACACTCACTTAGGGTGAGGTAACACCCATTGAGTGAATAGGCTTATTTAAGAAGTAGTCAGGGGATGGCCCCTTTAATGAAGCAAAGAAAAATAACTAAATCAGGCTGGGAGGGAAACAGCAACAGTTACTACTGATGCTCACTCTTAAGCCACGACATCCAGGAAATAGCCCTTAAGTGGAGCTCTGGTAGGGGCATAGTGTTGTCCAATCTATGGGCTGCATAGTGCAGTAGATATAACGGAGAGAAAAGGAGAGAAGAGGAAGGGAGAGGATGGGAGGGGAGGGGAAGGGGAAGGGAAGGGAAGGGAAGGGAAGGAATTTGATAACTAAGAGATCATTAGCAACCTGGGAAAGAAGTCAGAATCTAAGAGAGTAAGAGGAGGGAAAAAGCAGGCACTTGTAGATGGATTTTTTGAGGAGTTTAGTGACAAAGGGCAGATGAGAAATAAGATGATAGCAGGAATGAAAAGATCAAGTAAATGTATTTTTCAGGATAGAGGAGACATTAACAAGTTTGTATGTGATAGAAAATGAGCCTGTACAGGGAAATTTGAAAATAAATAAGAGGGGAATGACAGAAGAGACAATCTGATGGAGGAGAGAGGATGGAATGGGATTACCTCAACAAGTAGAGGTCATTTCATTATGTGACACAGGAGTAAAGGGAAAGAGGGTACCAAAAGGCTTCTGAGAGATAGGAGATGAGAAAGAGGGAGAAGAGTGAAATCACAACAAATGCTCTTAATATTTTTTCTGTAAAATATGAAGCAAGATTCTCTGCTGAGAGTAGAGGGAGAGTCATGGGAGTTGTGAGGTCACTACCAATATTTAAGATCTCTTCAAAGAACTGAGCACTGTTTTGTATTCTTCCTAATTTCAGCTGTTGCTATGGACAAACATTTAATTACTATGAGAAGTATGTACTTCATGTACTTTAGAGAAATATAATAGGATGAAGATATATTAAGAGAAGTATTACTATTGTGCTCTTAATGTAGTCAATAAGGTCAGTAACACTTTTTCAGTCTTGATTAGAAAGGAATACTAATGAGACCAAGGACATGAGGACATTCTATGTACCTATCATTAGCTTTCCTCTGTTCCACAGCCACAGACTTTACATTATATCCCCTAAACCTGAAAGAATATCAAGTGAATCAATACTGGTCATCCCAGGGGTATGAGAGGGTAAATAGCTCATTTTGAACCATTTAATACCATAAGGAAGGGAGGGGGAATCAATTCATATACAATTGTTGTGTGGATCAGATACATAATTTTCAGTTAGGAGACAGCACTTTTCCTGAAAATGCAAAGGTTATGTTTTGTTTTTTATCCTACTTATGTTGATAGGATAGACAAAACAGTTTAGGAAATTTGAGGGAAGTTATTTTCCAAAGCAAGGAAGAAGACTGAATTCTTGTACTAATATTTAAAAATTATTTGTTTCAAGTAAACCAGAGATGGGTTTACCAAAGTATCTATTTACTCGAAAGAGAACAATGTACCCATCAGGTGAACTGGAGCCACTTGGCAATCAAGATGGCATCTTTTAAATGTGTATAAATTGATTTTTGTTTTCATTCTGATCCAATAATTAATACAAAGAATTTAGAGGTGGCTGTGAGTTCAAAACTTGTACCTATGTATAAAAAAATGGTACTCCTTCATTTTTGGCCCATATTAATTGCATCAGTGATATTGAATTGAGGGGTGGAGACTTAATTCTGAAACAGAATTAATAATGGTATATATTCAACAAATAAAATTTTATTGGGACACTGTTTCATCCAATTTTACTTATCTATTTTGAGATAGGAACCTACTTTCAATGCAACCACAACAAAAATCTAGCTTCCCTGGGGGGGAGGGGAACATATGGGAGAAAAAATAAACAACCTACTTGTGCCAACAACATAGTTAAATTGAAAATGTGCTTTCCTACAAACACAATGAACAAAATTCAGACAGCAGTGGGATCTTAAAGTACACAAAATACTTCTGAAAATAAAAAAAAAATGTTCTATCAAATAGCATCAACAGGGTAATGCTAAAATCAAATCATTGAATATATATGTATGTCCTAAAAGCCTAATTGGTAGTAGCTGAGTGAGTCTGTTGCTGGATCAAAGGGGACAATCATTAATGCAAATCCCAGATGAATATTTTAATAGTCACCCATTTGAACCGTGAGATGCCACTTTTGTTTGCAGCATTTTATGTGTAGGATAAAAAAAAAAAAGGAATATAATGGGAAAATGGCAAATTGGGCACATCTTATATCCTAGCTATATTCAGTACAGGGTGATGAGAGGAGATGGTTCTGTTCAGACCAAATTATAGAATGAGAAGGACAAAATATTCAATTCATTCCCCTTCCTCCAACCTGACCCCAATACCCCACTGTTGAGAGACGTACACACACATACCCCAGAATGTGTTGAACCCCATCACTCTTATCCTGATTTCTTTTCTGAATCCCCTTTCCCAGCTCTTTACCAGGAGCAATTAACTGCCTTCTTGCCTTTCCTTGTGGGCTCCATGTAGTTCAACTATATTAAAAAAGGCTCCATATTTAACAAATTCTGCTATCACAAACATAATTCATATTTTCAAGCTTCCATATGGAATACAATAATGAATAGGACGCAATTGCTCTATAAAACTGCTAAAAGTTCTATCTTACAATATCAATATAATAGGAGTCCTGCTGATATTTGAGTCCTAAAGGCCTTTTCCAGAGGGGAAACTTTTAAGATTTTATGAAGGATGCTATGATTTGAATATCCTGGCTGCTAAAAGAGTGAGATTACAATCAGTTCACAAGAAACTAACATCCACACTGATAAATGATAGTTTATGTTTTGAAGTATTCGTACCCAGTGGCTCCTTGATGCCATAAGAACTACTTCAGCCAATCAATCCAACAAAAAAAAAGACAATCCTTTCAGTGAAATATATCAAATCATCTTTTATTTAGCCCCATATAGACCCCAAAATTGGTTAGCTTATTAAAGTTTTTATTTTTTTAACTATTTTTCCTGTTTTTATGTCAGCAGAGCTTTAGAGAATCAGATGTTATCAATGAGTCCAATACTTTATTTATTTTTTTTTTTGGTTTCTGCCTGGTTTCATCTTTCCCATGTTATTTTAATATCTCCACTCAAAATTACATAATTTCAGCTTACCGCTACTCTACCCTGTTCATTTTGCTAATGATATAGTGGTTTTCTCCTTAATCACCCTTTAGGATAGTCTTTTTTATGGGTGTATTAAGGTATGATGCTTTTTTTTTCTTTTGGAAGGCTGATTGTGCATTGTTTGGAGGGCAGAAAGACAAGCATCTGATGCTTTAGGGCCAGCAGATCATCCTAATGACTTACATCAAAAAGCTATTATTCCAGCTGAATGCTGTTCTTTCAGAATATTGTCTCCATGACCCTTAGCAAATGCATTGTTTTCTCCTCATGAGCAAAGACATATTTTCCACAAACATTTCTCTCTTTCTCTCGCTCTCTCACTCTCTTGCTCTGTCTCTTGCTGTTGTATATATGTGTGTATGTGTATATTTGTGTGTATGTATGTATGTATATTTGGCATCCTACAGAATAATTGTGCTTTGAATTTAAAAAGTCAAAACCTATTGTGGGACTATCATATGAAAAATGAAAACAATGAGAGCTAAATATCATTAACAAATGTACACTATACTATTCATGCTACTTATGCCATTTAGGTCAATAAAAATGTCAGAGTAATTAAAAACATATCAAGAACAAAATAAGATTAAGCTTAACTGAACCTCCTTTGAGGTCATTTAAACAGCATACAACTATAACGGCAAATTAGTGAATAAGTTAAACTCACTGATGCGTTTGTAACTGAAATCTTAACATACAACCAGGAATGAAACATACATATAATAATCCAAATTCTCTGGTATCTGAAATTAAAGAATCCCTTGATATTTCTGAGAAATGAGGTGACAAAATGGGTCACTGGAGTAATTACTCAGAGTACTGGACTTTATGCAAATAATTGTTATTATATGTTATAAATACTGTCATATTATCTAATGGCAACATTGCACAATAGATATAGAGTTAATTTTGGAGCCGAGAAAATGGGAATTTAACCTCTGACATAGTATTTCTCTGTGACCCTGGGCAAGTCAAGTGACAAGGTGCCAAAATGAATTGAGAGAGGATATATATTCACTGAAAGTTTTCTGTACCAATGAAATTCCAAAGCTGTATAAATAAAAGAACTAGACTAAAATAGCTAGTATCAGCACCATCATTTTCATCATCATCAACATCATAAATCACATTAAAATCCATAAATCTGAGAGAAGCACAGCTCAGAGCATTTGGGTTAGTGTAAAAAGGAAGAAATACAAGTACGATTGCTCTAGAAGAATACAATAAATCATCTAATCACAAAGGACACTGACAGTATATTTCCAAGCAACAAGCATTACCTGAACACTTCTAATAGGAGCTTTTGTTGTTTAGAAGCATCTGACCCATTGTGACCCTTTTTGGAGTCTTCTTGGTAAAGATACGGGAGTGGTCTGCCATTTCCTTCTTCAGTGAATTAAAACAAACAGAGGGTAAGTTATTTGTCAAGGGTGACACAGCTAGGAAATGTCTGAGGCCAGATCTGAACTCATGAAGACGAATTTTCTTGATTCCAAGCCCATTGATCTATTTACTACCACAGAGGTGCCTTTCACAACATGTGGGTCAGTCTAAATACAAAAAGAAACAGAAGTGCTGTTATTCTATGAGAATATATTAAACCAACCAGCTAAAGAGTGTACTGATGTTTTCCTAATATAGATTGTGAAACTAACATTGAGTAAAATAAGGAATTCTTGGAGAATTCCCATAATTTTTATATTGGCTACTAGTCAGACTGATAGTAGCAGATCATCTGATATACCATCTTCTCTTACTGGTCATTTAAATTCCCAGAAAGTTAAGGAACTAGTGAAGAAACCTACCCTAGTGAAATTCAACTGGAACAGCAAAGGTAAATTCTATTTAGGGAAATGATGGGAATATTGGGAATCAGCTGAACCTCAATCTTTAGAGTTAAAGTCAAGGAAGAAAGCATATTAGCAGGTCCAGGCCTGATAGGCTTGATGTTGTGATCAAAGATACCCTAAATGAAGATGACTTGAGGAGTGGCAGTTTCTACAAAATTAAATTTTACTATTTAATCTCAATTGATCTTAATAATTTAAAAAGATATATACATATGCATGTGTGTATACACATGTGAATTTGCATATATGCATATGTGTTTAGATACATAGACAGACAGGCAGATAAGTGGATAGATAGATAGAGAGATAGACAGATAGATAGATATAGATAGATAGATAGATAGATAGATAGATAGATAGATAGATAGATAGATAGATAGACAGATAGATATAGACATAGATATACACACATATTTATAACCTCAAGGAATTCCAAGATAAACTCAAATTTTTAGATATATTTGCACATAAGAGGGGAAAAGAACACATACTAAAGGATTCCAGAGATGAACATGGAAGAAGTGTGGAGTAAAATAAGTATCAATAACTATATCTCAGGTTCTCATACCAAACAATAAGCCCTCCCACCCCATCCCCCTAATTTGAGGAAAATATGTGAACTTCTTTTAACTGTTTGGAGAGAAAGGAAAAGACCTAAACATGAAACAAATAACATCATAATATAAAACTTAGGGCAACTTGATGGCACAGTAGATAGAGTAGCAGGGCTGGAGTCAGGAAGACTCATCTTTCTGAGTGTAAATCTGTCTTCAGACACTTACTAGCTGCATGACACTGGGCAAGTCACTTAACCCCGTTTGCCTCATTTTCCTTATCTATAAGGTTAACTGGAGAAGGAAAAACAAACCACTCCAGTATTTTTGCCAAGAAAACACCAAATGGGGTCACAGAGTTTCAGAAACAATTGAAAAACAGCTGTACATAAAGTTATCAAAGATAACTATAATTGCAAATGAAATAACAGAACACTTAATTGCCTTTAATTAAGTTTGAGTTCTCATGCCCAGACACATTATTCTTAGGATACTGAAAGAAGGTGAAGAATTGTTTAATGTAATATTATGATCATTGAGAAATCATGGTGAATAGGAAAGATAGAAAACAATTGAAGATGAATAAATGACCTCAATTGCATAATAAAAATGAACTATATTTCAAATATAGAGACTGGTTTGCTTTAAATCAATCATTAGCAAAATAATAGAATGGATTATTAAACATAGTTAGTGCAAGTTATTTACCATCATAACCTTAGAAGAATTGTAACTACAAATTATCCCAAGGCAATAGAATAATAGATGTGTTGTAGAAATAAAGAAACTATATAATGTTACCGATAAGATTTATCCCACTAGAAATTATTTTTAGGAGATGTTAGTAAGTACTTGTATTGGGACAAAACAAGTTTGTATGTGTTTAAGTGTGTGTGTGTGTGTGTTTGAGACAGAGAGAGAGAGAGAGACAGAGAGACAGAGAAAAAGCTATACATCTGATAAGGACTAATAGTCACTGATTCTTCGTCTTCTACGATGGATTTACAATAAAATGTCATGATGATATATTTATATGATGGTCTAAACTTATTAAAGTGGTTACTTCATACAAAATAAATAGTTCAAATAGTTTTAATCCCATTTCACAAAAGAGGAAACTGATTCTCTGACAGTTTAAATGACATTTGCTAGAATACATACATCATATATTCAAGACTTAGGCCTTCATGCCATGGGAGTCTCTGACATACATACTTGCTAATTTAAACAATACTGTACATCAAGTTGTGTGAAACATAGAAAAAATTTTGATGGCAAGGGAAATCATACAATTATTAAAAACTATAAGTAGATTTTATGTAACTATGGCCACCTAAATATTCAGGTATAAATTTAAACCCCCTCCTCAAAACATCTTTTTGGCTGCATAATCCTTATAGGCAGCTCCTCTCTAAATCCTGGTGAACCTGGGTTCAGAATATCAGTTTTTTGAAATTCCTGACAGTACGTTTTATTTATTTATTTATTTATTTTTAGATTTTGATATTCATTTCCACAAAATGTTGAGCTCCAACTCCTCTTCCCATCTCTCCCTTTCCCCACCCCAAAATACCTTGCATTCTGCTTATCCCTTTCCTCAATGCACCCTCCATTCCATCACATGACACCCTTCCCTTATCCCCATCTGTTCTCTTTTCTTGTAGGGCAAGATAAATCTCTATCCCTCATTACCTGTATTTCTTATTTCCCAGTTATATGCAATAATAATTCTCAACATTCGTTTCTAATACCTTGAATTCCAATCTCTCTCCCTCCCTCCCTACCCATCCCCAGTGAGAAGGCAAGCAATTCAATGCAGGCTATATATGTGTTGTTTCACAAAAGACTTCCATAACAGTCATGTTGTGCAAGACCAACTACATTGCCCTACATCCTACCCTGTCCCCTCTTTTATTTCTATTCTCTCATTTGACCTTTTCCCTTCCCAAAAGTGTTTACTTCTAGTTACATCCTTCTCCCATTTGCCCTCCTTTCTATCATCCCCCTCACCCCACTTGTCCCCTCCTCCTCTACTGTCCTGTAGTGTAAGATAGATTTTCATACTAAATTTAGTGAGCATGCTATTCCCTCCTTAAGCCATATGTGAAAAGAGTAAGCTTCACTTTTCCCCTCCCACCTCCTCCTTTTTCTCCTTCACTGAACAAGATTTTTCTTATGTCTTTTATGAGTGTCAGTCTGACCCATTTCATTTCTCCCCTTCTCCTCCCACTATTTTCCTCTCTCCTTAATTTTATTTTGTTTTATCATGGATATCATGTCTTCTGATTCAACTCAACCTGTACTTTCTGTCTATGTATGTGTGCGTGCGTGCATGTGTGTGTGTGTGTGTGTGTGTGTGTGTGTGTGTGTGTGTAATCCCTCCACCTACCCAAATAGTAAGAAAAGCCTCAAGAGTAACTTCCTTGCAGGAAGGTAAAGAGTTCAGCTTTAGAAAGTTCTTTGTGATTTCCTTTTCCTGTTTACCTTTTCATACTTCTTATTTTTGTGATTGCAAGTCAAATTTTCTATTCAGTTCTGATCTTTTTATGATGATTCCTTGAAAGTCCTCTATATCACTGAATGACCATTTATTCCCTTGAAGTATTATATTTAATTTTGGTGGATAGGTGATTCTTGATTTTAATACCAGTTCCTTTGACTTCTGGAATATCCTATTCCAAGCCCTTCAATCCCTTAATGCAGAAGCTGCCAGATCCTGTGTTATCCTGATTGTCTTTCCACAATACTAGAATTGTTTCTTTCTGGCTGCTTGCAACATTTTCTCCTTCACCTGGGAACTCTAAAATTTGGCCACAAATATCTAGGAAATTCTCTCTTTTTTTAAATTCATTTATTTATGTGTTCTTTCATCCATTTATTTATTTATTCATTCATTCATTCATTCATTCATCCACATATTTATTTATTTATTTATTTAAGTTTTCAACATTCATTTCCACAAAATTTTGAGTTCAAATTTTCTCTCCATTTCTCCCCTCCCCCCACCCCAAACGCTGAGCATTCTAATTATCCTTATCACCAATCTGCCCTCCCTTCTAACATCCTTCCCTTTCCTTATCCCTATCTTCTCTTTTGTCCTATAGGGCAAGATCAATTTCTATGCCCTATTACCTGTATTTCTCATTTTGTAGTTATATGCAAGAACAATACTCAACAATTTTTCCTAAAATTTTGAGTTCCTACTTATCTTCCTCCCTTTGTCCCCACCCATCCCCACTGGGAAGGCAAGCAATTCAATATAGGCCATATCTGTGTAGTTTTGCAAATGACTTCCATAGCACTCATGCTGTGCAAGACCAACTATATTTCCCTCCATCCTATCCTTCCCACCACCTCTTCTACTCTCTCTCGACCCTGTCCCTCCCCAATATTACTGACTTCTAATTCCTCCCTCCTCCCATTGTCCTCCTTTCCATCATCTCCCCCCCATCCTGCTTATCCCCTTCTTCCCCACTTTCCTGTATTGTAAGATAGGTTTTCATACCAAAATGAGTGTACATTTTATTCCTTCCTTTAGTCAAATGTGATGACAGTAAGCTTCATGCTTTTTCTCTCACCTCCTCCCTTTAAAAGTCTTTTACTTTCTTCTTCTATGAGAGATAATTTGCCCCATTCCATTTCTCCCTTACTCCTCCCAATACATTTCTCTCTCACTCCTTAATTTCATTTTTTAAGATACGATTCCATCCTGTTTGACTCACCCTGTGCTCTTTGTCTCTGCGTGTGTGTGTGTGTGTGTGTGTGTGTGTAATCCCACCAACTACCCGATACTGGAAAAAGTTTCAAGAGTTACAGACATTGTCTTTACATGTAGGAATGTAAGCAGTTCAACTTCAGTAAGTCCCTTATGATTTTTCTTTGTTGTTTACATTTTCATGCTTCTCTTGATTCTTGTGTTTGAAAGGCAAATTTTCTTTTTAGCTCTGGTCTTCTCATCAAGAATGCTTGAAAGTCCTCTATTTCACTGAAAGACCATTTTTTCCCCTGAAGTAGTATACTCAGTTTTGCTTGGTAGGTGATTCTTGGTTTTAGTCCTAGTTCCTTTGACTTCTGGAATATCATATTCCAGGCCTTTTGATCCCTTAATGTAGAAGCTGCTAGATCTTGTGTTATCCTGATTGTATTTCTGTAATAATTGAATTGTTTCTTTCTAGCTGGTTGCAATATTTTCTCCTTGACCAGGGAATTCTGGAATTTGGCCACAATGTTCCTAGGAGTTTCTCTTTCTGGATCTCTTTCAGGTGGTGATCAGTGGATTCCTTGAATACTTATTTTGCCCTCTGGTTCTAGAATCTCAGGGCAATTTTCCTTAACAATTTCATGAAAGATGATGTGTAGGCTCTTTTTTGATCATGGTTTTCAGGTAGTCCCATAATTTTTAAATTGTCTCTCCGGGATCTATTTTCCTGGTCAGTTGTTTTTCCAATGAGATATTTCACATTATCTTCCATTTTTTCATTCTTTTGGTTTTGTTTTATGATTTCTTGGTTTCTAATAAAGTCGTTTACCGCCATCTGTTCCATTCTAATTTTTAAAGAACTATTTTCTTAAGTGAGCTTTTGAACCTCCTTTTTCACTTGGCTAATTCTGCCTTTTAAAGCATTCTTCTCCTCACTGTTTTTTTGGGACCTCTTTTGCCAATTGAATTAACGTATATTAAAGGTGTTATTTTCTTCAGCATTTTTTGGGGTCTCCTTTAGCAAGGTGTTGACCTGCTTTTCATGATTTTCTTGCTTTTCTCTCATTGCTCTTCCCAGTTTTTCCTCCACCTCTCTTACTTGATTTCCAAAATCCTTTTTGAGTTCTTCCATGGCCTGAGACCAATAAATATTTATTTTGGATGTTTGGGATATAGAAGCCTTGTCTTTTATGTCTTTTCCTGATGGTAAGCATTGTTCTTCCTAATCCGAAAGGATGGGTGAAGATATCTGTTCAACAAGAAATTAACCTTCTATAGTCATATTTTCCCTTTTCTGGGCATTTTCCCAACCAGTTATTTGACTTTTGGGTCCTTTTTCAAGAGTAGGGTATACTCTGAGGATCTGTAAGATCTCAGTTCCTAGAAGTTGGCACAATCAAGCATGTACACTGATCTGGGAGTAGGTAGAGATTTTTGTGCCCAGAATCTTAGCAGAGTTTCCTCTTCACAATCGCCTGGCCTCTAGCTCATCCAAGGCAACACTGGGGGCTGAAATTCAGACAAGCTGTAAGAGCAGGGCTACCATTTAGTTTGAGATAAAGATCAGTACCCCAGGGCCTCTACACAGGGCTGAGGTAAGAATCATCTACTCAGAGACCCCAAGGGATTTATATTGCAACAATGTATGGGGCTGCTGTAGGGGCTGCTATGGGAACTGCTGCACCTGCCCAATGTAGCCTCTGAGGCCACTGCCTCAGGCCAGGGATCCCCTCCTCATCTGGTGTGACAGACATTTCCCATTGTCATTTCAGGTCACTCTGGGCTTGAAATCTCCTCCACTCTGTTGTTCTGTGACTTCTGCTCCTCTAGAATTTGTTGAGAGTCTTTCTTTACAGGTATTTTATGTGTTGTGGGGGGAGAGCTAGCATATGTGTGTCCTTCTACTCCACCATCTTGACTCCTGAGTTTCTCTTTTAGGGTCCCTTTCAGGAGGCGATCAGTGGAATCTTTCAATATTTATTTTGCCCTCTGATTCTAGAATATCAAGGCTATCTTCCTTGATATTTTCATGAAAGAGAATGTCTAGGCTCTTTTTTTGATCATGGCTTTCAGCAATCCTATAATTTTAAAATTGTCTCTCCTGGATCTATTTTCCAGGTCAGTTGTTTTTCTAGTGGGATGTTTCACATTATCTTCTATTTTTTTAATCTTTTCATTTTGTTTTGAAACTTCTTGGTTTATCTCATAATCATTAGCTTCCCTGAACTCCACTCTCTCTTTTAAAGAACTATTTTGTTCAGTGAATTTTTGAACCTTCTTTCCATTTGGCTAATTTTGCTTTTTAAAGCCTTCTTCCCCTCATTGGCTTTTTGAATCTCTTTTTCCAATTCAACTAGCCTATTTTTAAAGGTGTTATTTTCCTCAGATTTTTTTTGGTTCTCCTTTAGCAAGCTGATGACTCACTTTTCAAGCTCTTCTGTGGCTTGCAACCATTTCACATTCATTTTGGAGTTACTGGAAGCAGAAGTCTTGACTTCCTCTGACAGTATGCCTTGTTCTTCCTCATCTGCAAGGATGGAAGGAGACACCTGTTCACTAAGAAAGTAACCTTCTATGGTCTTATTTTTTTCCTTATTTTCCCAGCTAGTTATTTCACTTCTGAATCCTTTGTGAAGAGGAGGATCTTAGTGTTTCTCCTCCCCGTAGTACTGTGCTCAAGGCTGAGATTCAGATCAGCTGCTTTTTCACTCTGTTGTTCTGTGGTTTTTGCTGCTCTAGAATTTGTTGTTATAGTTTTTACTGCTATTTTGTGGGCTGTGGGGGAGGTGCTAGAGTATATGCATCTTTCTACTCCACCATCTTGACTTCACCCCCCTGATAATATGTTTTTAAAAATTCAATGACCGAAAGGAAAAAAATGTAGACCAAAATGGCAGATTCTGCCAAGTTTAATTTTGTTTTAAATTTTATTTTGTTCACCTCATTTGTAACAATTTTAATCAATATTGCCTATTTTCTCCTTCATGTATTTCTACAAAATCAATATGAAGTCAGTATTTTGATGACCTCTTGTGCTTTCTCTTTAAAGAAAAGGACAATGAATTGTTTTATGCTCATGCTCTTATGGATTATCTCACTGAAATTTGTGTGTAACCACCACTCCTTAAACATGCCAGTGACAACAAGGCAACTCTCCCACGCATATTTCCTTTCAACAAGACACCACCTGTTAATTCACTGTAACATTGTCTTTCATAAACAAGAAAGCCTGACTTGACCAATCCCAAGGCTTAGTCTGCCCTAGTGGTGAGTGCCTCAGAAACATTCCTGATAATTATCATATCGGCACATGTAAAAATGAAGCTTTTCCTTTCACAAATGCTTGATTAAAGGAACTACTAGTATGCACTTGTATTTATTGATTTATACATGTACCATGTATAATTCTGCTAAGGTCTCTAATAGTAGCATTGAGTGTCATTGTCATCATTATTGATATTTATATAGCTCTTTAAAGTTTACAAATTGCTTTATATATGTCATCAGTCTCAGCACAATCCTATAATGTGGGTAGTCCAGATAATGTCCCTATCTCCACTTTATACATAGCAAAGCTGTGTTTCAAGAAGTATAAGCTAAATTCCTAGAAGCTAAATCTGAACCCAGAGCTTCCCAACTCCAAATCTAGCCCTCTATACACTTTACAGTGGTCCCAGAGAAAGTTTTAGAAGACATTTTTTTCTAAATTGGAAATAATTGAATTACAAATTACATTTCCAAATCTGAGGACAATTTTAACCATTCCTTTGAAATGTTACACAACACTAAGACTCTAGGACATATGTATATAACATAAATTTCTATTTAGTGGTATTCTGAGTAAAAAAGGAGAATGTTAATATGATCTCATTATTTATAAATAAGAACATTTAAAAAGTAGAATCATTGCCCCCCAAAAGTTTTGCTAGTTGTGGCTTTGCCTAAAAGTTGTGACTTTTTTTCCAACTTTTTCTCTCTGAGAACTTTTTGGACAAGAAGAGGTTTATTTCCGGTGCAAAGAGATGAAGAAAACTCTATAAAATGTCATGGTCTCAATAGGGGTGAAGAAATTGTGCAGAACATTAGAGAACTGATTAGTATTCTCTGTGGTATGGAAGGGTAGGATGAGCAATGGAGCCTGGAGGGCAAAAAAGGTGTGATTGAGAGGGGATGACAATAAGAGTTAGTTTGCTTGAATATTTTCCCCTTCTATCTTTAATAGTTACATTTCCAAATTTAACTCCATTTTCCCCAAATTGTTGGACTTAATATAAAGTCGAAATCATTCCAGTGTTTCCTTATTTGTATTAACTGCATTTGTATAAATTGTGTATTTATGAATGCATACACACACAATATTCCAAAAGTCTAAAGTCCAAAATTTATTTTAGTAAACCATTAGTATCTTGAGGGATCAGAAAAGGGTTCAGACAGAGGATGACATCTGAGCAGCCTGTTAAAGTATATCTAAACACCTTCCTATTAAAAACAGTAGAGAGCATAGGGTCTAATGGAGTCTTCCTTAAAATAATGAGTAACATCTATCTAAAACCATCAGCAAGCATTGCATGTAATGGGCATAAGTTAGAAGCATCTCTAGTAAGATCAAGGGTGAAACAAGAATGTTCATTACCACCATTATTCTATATGGTAAGAGAAATGTAAACTTTAGCAATAAGAGATAAAAAAAAAAAGAAATTGAAGCAATTAAGAAGACAAGAACAAAACTTTCACCCTTTATAGATGATATGATGATATATTTAAAGAATCCTAGAGAATCAACTAAAAAACTACTTGAAATAATTAACAACTTTAGGAAAGTAAAATAAACCAATGCAAATCATTGGCATTTCTGTATATTACTAACAAACCCAACAGCAAAAGATAGAAAGAGAAATTCCAATTAAAGTGACTGCAGACATTACAAAATATTTGGGAATCTACCTGCCAAAACAAATCTAGGAACTATATGAACACAATTATAAAACACTTTTCACACAAATAAAGTCAGATCTAAATAATTGGAAAAATATTGCTTTCTCATGGGTAGGCTGAGTTAATATCATAAAAGTGACAATTCTACCTAAATTAATTTACATATTCATTGCAATGCCCATTAAACAACCAAAAATATTTTATGAAGCTAGAAAAAAATAATAAAATTCACCTGGAAGAAAAAAAGCTACAGAATATCAAGGAAATTAATGAAAAGAAATGCAAGGGAAGGTAGCCTAAATCGTATTATAATGCAGCAGTCAAGAAAACTACTTGGTCCTGGATAAGAAATAAAGTGGTGGATCAGTGGAAAGGTACACAAGACACAACAGTCAATGATTATAATGACTTATTTGATAAATCTAAAGCTTCTAAGTAAGAAATCACTATTTAATAAATAAAAAATGCTGGAGAAACTAGAAAATAGTATGACAGAAGCTAGGTATAGAACAGCATCTTACACCCTATATCAAGAAAGAGTCAAAATGAGTATATGATTCAGATATAAATACTGTTATTATAACCAAACAACAAGGAATAGCTTACCTGTCAGATCTATGGAGAAATAGTTTATGACCAAACAAGAGATAGAGTTAGGAAATATTATTATTAGGAAATACAGCATGGATAACTTTGATTTCATTAAATTGAAAAGTTTTTGCACTAACAAAGCCACTGCAACCAAGGTTATAAAGGAAACAGAAATGTTTAGAATGACTGACTATCTAGAACATAATGCTCCAGATGGGATGATGAATTTCTTTTTTTTTTAATTAATGAATTAATTAATTTTTGATGTTCTATAATTACTACCAAAGGGCTTACATTTCTCCCTCCACCTACCTCCCACCACCCCCCTCCCTCCCCAAGACACCGTACAATTCTGTATAGGATCTACATATACTTTCCTGTTGAATACGTTTTCACTGTAGTCATGCTGTGTAGACGAACTAAAATAAATGAAGAAATCATATAATAAATCAAAACATAATACACACACACACATACAAATATGATCTGCTACATTCTGCAAATGAATTCCATAGTTCTTTCTTTGAATGTGGAAGGCATTTTGTCTTAGAAAACCATTGGAAATTATTTTTTTTTAAGTTCTTCATTATTATGAAGTTTCAAGTCTACCAGAAAAAAAATCTCACACACTGGGGTCGTTGCTGCGCACAAAGTTCTCCTGGTTCTGCTCCTCTTGCTCAGCATCAGATCATATAACTCCTTCCAGGCCTTTCTGAAGTCTTCTTGTTCATCATTTCTTATGGCACAATAGTGCTCCATTACATTCATATACCACAACTTATTCAACCATTCCCCAATTGATGGGCATCCCCTTGATTTGCAGTTTTTGGCAACTACAAAGAGTGCTGCTATAAATATTTTTGTACATGTAGGACCCTTTCCCATTTTTATGATCTCTTGGTGATACAGTGCTAGTAGTGATATTTCTGGGTCAAAGGGTATGCACGTTTTTGTAGCCTTTTGGACATAGTTCCAAACTTCTCTCCAGAATGGTTGAATCAGCTCACAGCTCCACCAGCAATGAATTAGTATTCCAACTCTCCCACATTTATCATTTTTCTGTTCTGTCATGTTTGCAAATCTTATAGGTGTGATGTGGTATCTCAGCAGCTTCTATGTTAAGGGATAAAAGGGCATTCCAAAAATCAAAGGAACTAGGATTAAAACCAAGAATCACCTACCCAGCAAAACTTAGTGGAATGCTTCAGGGGAAAAAATGATCATTCAATGAAATAAAGGACTTTCAAGCATTCTTCATGAAAATACCAGAACTGAATAGAAAATTTCGTTTTCAAACACAAGAATCAAGCGAAGCATGAAAAGGTAAACAGGAAAGAGAAATCATAAGGAAATTACTAAAGTTGAAATGTTTACATTCCTACATGGAAGATAGTATTTATAACTCTAGAGACTTTTCTCAGTACTATGGTAATTGGAGGGATTATATACATGTAGACAGAGGGCACAGGGTGAGTTGAATAGGAAGGGATGATACCTAAAAAGCAATTAAAAGGTGAGAAAAGAATATATTGAGAAGAGAAAGGGAAAAATAGAATGGGGCAAATTATCTCTCACATGAAAGAGGAAAGAAAATGCTTTTGCAATGGAAGGGAAGAGAGGGGAGGTGAGAGGGAAAAAGTGAAGCTTACTCTCATTGTATTTGGCTAAAGGAGGGAATAACATGCATACCCACCTTGCTATGAAACTCTATCTTACACTACAGGAAAGTAGGGGAGACAGGCGTAAATGGGGCTTTGGGGATGATAGAAAGGAGGACAAACAGGAGGAGGGGGTATTTAGAAGCAAACACTTTTGAGGAGAGATAGTGTCAAAAAAGAGAATAGAAGAAATTGGGGTCAGGATAGAATGGAGGGAAATATAGTTTGTCTTCCACAATGTGACTTTTGTGGAAATCTTTTGCATAACTAAACATGTATAACCTACATTGAATTGCTATCCTCAGTGGGGATGGGTGGGGAGGGAGGAAGGGAGTTGTGTCCCTTTTCTTATTTATGCAATTTGTTCACCTTAAGGTACTATTTTATCTCTTTTGTGGGGGAAAATCTTGAAAACCTGGAATTTTCTGACCTATCTATAATCTTTCCAGAATGTTCTCTTACTAGCAGTTTTTGTCAGATAGTGAGTTCTTATCACAGAAGACAGAGTGTTTGGGTTTATCACACAGTAGATTACAATAGTCATTGTGTCCTGTGTATCAAACCTATTCCACTCTATCTCTTAGCCAGTACCAAACAATTCTTATGACTGCCACTTTATAAGATAGTTTTACATCTGATACTGATAGACTACCTTCTTTTGCATTATTTTCATTAATTCCCTGGGTATTCTTAACTATGTTTTTCTTCAAGACGCATTTTGCAATTTTTTTCTAGCTTTAAATTGTTTTGGCATCTTTTTGGATTTTTAAATTTCTTGTTGAGTTCTTCTAGTAAAATTTTTTTTGAGGGCTTGAGATCAATTCATATTTTTCTTTGGGTTTTGGATATATCAGCTTTGGCTTTGTTGCTTTCTTCTGAATTTGTGATTTGGTCTTTTCTATCACCATATCAACTTTTTTTATGATCATGCTGTCTCTCTCTCTCTCTCTCTCTCTCTCTCTCTCTCTCTCTCTCTCTCTCTCTCTCTCTGCTGTTTATTTTTCCAACCTATTTCTTGACTTTTAACTTGATGTTAAATTGGGGTTATGCTCCCTGATTTGAGGGACCCCTGTTCAAAGCTTCAGATTTTTTTGTACTACTATCTTCAGAGATAATTTGGTGAGGGAGCTGTAAGTTTTCAGGTTTTTTAAGATAGTGTGATCTAAGGAAAGGTGTGGTCACTGCTGTCCTCATCTGTGTTGTGATCTGTAATCAACCATAAGCACACTTCTCTGCCTTGCAGCTGGGATCAGGGTCCCCTCTCCTGCTAATACTCCTCTTTGCCCTGGGAATGCAACAAATAGCTGTATATGAACAATCCAACAGAGTCCTGCTCCCAATGCCAACAAAGTGTCCCTTGTAAACTCCATCTGACCAGTTGTTCAAGCTACTTATTGTCTGTTAGCTTAAAGGTACAGAAGCCCACCCCTGACACTCTGGATTCAGTAAGCTGTTTAACTGTACTCCACTCTCACCTCAATGAGAAAGATCTTTCCTCTGGAACCTTTAAGTTTCCTCAAGCTAAAAAATTGTTGTACCCAGTCGTGGTTCTTCCACTCTAGAATTTGTTTGGAGGTGTTATTTTAACATTGTTCAAAGAGGAATTTAGGAGAGTTTATGTAAGTCTCTGCCTTAACTCTGCCATTCTGACTCTGCCCTCAATCATGAAACCAATTTAATAAAGCAATTTCTATTCAATTTGAAAAAAAAAATGAAAACTTCAATTTGATCTAAAAGAACAAGTTAACAAATATTTTAAAAAATATACCTTCCATTCAAACTTCAAGTAAACCTTCAGTAGTTAAAGAAAGCAGCTTCTGAATTTGCTAAGAGCTAGTGTCAGATGTTATTATTATAACACGGTGAAATGGGAAAATGTTATAACTGACTGAATATATGGGGTGAGTGAGAGTGACAATCAAAGATAAACTAAGATGATGACTAGGGGTAATTGAAAGATGTTAATTTTCATATAAAGAGAAGTTAAGAACATGTGATAACTGTGGAAAGATAATATTTGAGACCCCATTCAGTACAAAATATCCAATAAGCAGTTGGTGATATAGCACTAAAATGCAAGAGATAGATAGACAAGATGTATAGACCTGACAATCACCTGCATAGAGATGATGTTTATGTCCATGAACGTTAATGAAACCGTGAGAAAGTATAGAGAAAATAGAAAAATTCCAAGACAGAGCCTTGGGTACATTCATACTTAAGTAATATTATATACATCAGTGGGGACAAAGTCAAACAGAAATGAAAGTCACAAATATATACATATGGACTCCTTTTGGTCACATATTGACTTAGATTTAAAATGCAATATTATCTAATTTTATTGTATTTTATTTATTTTGTTAAATAGTTCTTGATCCTTTTTTAACATGTTTCAGGCTGTATTTGGGAGAGTTGTAGTCTGCAAATATTTGCTATCTCTGGCATATATAATGAATGCAGCAAAGGAGATGAAGAAATCAGACAGGAGGAGAACCAAGAAAACTCCAGATTAAATATGGTCATAGCTAAGGCATATTTATGCAGGGGAGGATATGATAAGATCAAAAGGGAATTCAATCCAAAGCTCTTTAAGAAATCTAGCGAAGAAAAATAATTTTAAATTGTTGAGGAAGAAATGATTGCACAAGTGTGTGCATATTATCTTTGTATTCCCATAATCTAATTTAATGCCTTGTACAGAAATGACACTTAATAAATGATGGTTGATTGTTTATTTTGCAAGAGATGACCTTGAGCCTAGGCCTTGAGAAAAAAAAAATGACAGGAGATGAAAAGCATGTGTGTCCAGACATAGTGGAGATGGGGAGTGGCATCATATATGAACATAGGAGTCACAGTTGTAATGTTGTAAGGGCAACATCCAATTTGATTGGAAAATAGAATGAAAGGTAGGCTGCTATCAAATATTAGGAGCTTCAGATACTCTAGTGGAATGGTATTATTATTATTGGCACACCATATTTCATACTACCTCACACTCTCATGCCATATAAATCAACTTGTTTTAAGACTGCAATACAACACCTTGATTAGGAAGCATTATATTAGAGGCAGTATGATACAGCAGATAACCTTGGCAGAGTTGGAGGTGGAAAAGTTGGGTTCAAATTTTGCCACTGAAACTTCATAGTTGATTCTCTCTGTACAAGTTACTTAACTTCACTGAAGCTCAGTTCTCCATATGTAAAATGAGCTGTTAATTTTAGGCTATCTCATAGAGTTTTCTGTCTCAAATGAAAACATAATGGTAAGAAATTTTAGAAACTTTAAAGTGCTGTATGAATGTCAAATAATTAGACTTCAGACCTGTTATTGTATTTTAAGTCAGTCATAAAGATCAATAGTTGCCTGGGAAACTAGCAACCATATGTAACTTTATTCTTTTTCCTAAAGAAACATTGAGTCACATGAGTGTCTTTGAGGGAAATCTACATCTGTTCAATGGGGCTTTCAGAGGCCGCTTCTCTGCCAAAGCTTTTTCTTGCTCAGTCTTTTCTGATGTTATGTGGGTGGATATCTCCAAACTGCCAACATAAGTAATCAGCTACAGAGATAGGTAATTAGATGTGAATTTGAGAATAAAGTTTCTGCATCATTGTTCTCAAATATTTGATTATAAAAATCTATGCTTTTCTAGATGTTACTCATTCCAAATAAATTCACATAAAATAGGGCAACTGAGCTAATTTGAAATTCAGGAAGGGGGTCTGGTTTTAATCTCACAGCTCTGAGCTTAAGTATTATATTATAACTGATATTAAATAGATTTTTCTAGGTTATGATTAAATACTTAGAGATAATGAGGAAGATTAAAGACAGATTGTTACAATTCTCATATCTATGAATACTATTTTATTCATGGTGACTATTTTATTAATAGAAACTTAAACTGCATATACCTTGCGTATTTCTAAGTATTTACATGTTGTCTATCAGATTAGAATGTAGTTACGTATATATACACATAGACATTGTTGTATGCCTGTGAAACTGGATGGTCTATCAGCACCATGCCAGGAAACTGAATTGCTTCTATTTGAATTGTCTTAGGAAGATTCTGAAAATCACCTGGAAGGATAAAAAAAAAAAAGAACCTTAGAATTGATTGTGTGGTATGGGAGACACTGGCATAGAACCGCTCACCATGATGTGCCCACATCAGAGAAGTTACTGTGCTCTACGAGCAAAGCAGATTTGAAACAGCTCAGAAGAAATGCAGTATGGGAAAATTTATAGTACCCACCCCAAATGTTCACAGAGACTCTTTGTGCCCTGGCTATGATAGAGCATTCCCCTCATACTGGTCTGATCAGCTACAATCACACACATTGAAACTTGACTAGCATAGTGATGTCATTTTGGTCTTCTTTGAGAATGAAGGACAACAATGATATGTACACATATGTACATTCATATGTATATGTGTATATATACATACATGGATACATACATTTTGAACATACTGGGTTTTATATATGTGTATGTGTATATTTTTGTCTTTGCATGTCACCTGTCACATTGTAAATGCTTAATACACCCTTACTTACTATCTGACTGACTAGTTATGATGGTTTCCATTTCGTTCTTCATTTATGGTCCAGACTCACTTTGGATGCTTTGTAGGAGGTTCACATATAGAGCAAATTTGGAATCAAGACTATGCCCAAACAAACAGTTCTTTCAGGAAGACTGTCAGTTGTGCCAACAAGTATAAAAATATCTAGGCAAAGAATAAAATAGAAGTTTGGAATTATTAAGACAGAAAAGTTAAACAACAAAGGTGCACTGGACAAGACAACTGATATAAGAATAGGTAATTATTGAATGTGGATGTGAGGTATTGTTCTCTGTTCATTGATGTGCTGTGTGACAAATGAGCGTAGCATATCTTACTGGTTTGAATGAAAATAATGAGAGGCAAACTCCCTTAAAAGGCCATAATCAAAATAAGTATTTAGAAAAAATAGATACTTGATGCCCAGTTTTCAGATTGCTGAAAAATAGTTGCTTTGGTGCTATATTTTTGAGTAAATAAAATTATTTTCTGAGTGACTAGTTTATTTTTAATGTCTTTTTACTGTTTGATAGCTGGCATTGATATCCATGAGTGGGGGAAAATTAATTAAAAGGCTCTATTGACATTCTATTTGTGTGACAGTGGAATTGGAACTGAGTTTTAATTGTTCCTGCCCTGTGAAAGTTGGTTTTCAACTTTGAAGAAAGCAACCTAGGTAGATAGGCTAGGTGATAAGATCTGGTTTCTGCTTCTGTCTGTGGCTGAGGTGATTCATTAGCCAGTTTTGGGAGGCTATAAACTGAGCCAGAGCCATGTATACTAGTCTTAAAACAATGAAGTACAGTTATTGCTTTCACATCAAAGTTTTCTACATTACGGGTTGGCATAAGAAATTAAATGGGAACTTTTGGGGAGTTTTGTGGAAGCCACAGACACATGAAGGCCAGCAGATGACACAGAAAAAAAATTAACTCAGAAATGCATAAAATATATGTAAAGTACTGTGTAATATCATGATATTTTATCTTTTAATACCATAATAATTCAGACGTCTTTTCTGGTATTAAAGGAGGACCAAAAATTTGTATACAGATTTTCCAGATCATGAGGGTAGGGGTATGGATGGGAGTACAGGTGGTAATGGTGGTGGGGGGGCGGTTGTAACTTTGTCTATTGTTTTAAAGTTTGCTAAGTGATCTGTGAACATTATTCCACAGTGTGGAAGGGACACCTATCAGTAAGATGCATTTCAGGTATCAAATAACTTAGCATGATAAAAGCACAGAATTTGTCATTAAGAAATTTGTTTTCATCCCAATTCTCATATCATATATGACTTTGGGCAAGTCACTTAATCTCTCTGGACCTCACTTTCCTCATTATTAAAAAGTATGGGTTAGATTAGTTAATCTCTAAGGTCACTTTTAACTCTATGTTTTATCAAACACAGCATCAGAATTTTCATATTAATATTTACATTTCCCTAAAATGTAATTTCAAACCCTAGGCTCCTGCTAATTACTTGTCCATATCTGAATATTTTCAATAGCTATGGACCCTCATGTACATAACATTAATATGGTATGTTTTTTGCCCTTTAGGAAGAGATTGTCATGTTCTTTTTTTAGTTAGTTTTGCTTTTATTTTTCTTCCTCGTTTAGGCTGATTGGCATGATTCATGTCTAATCAATCAAATATTTCTGCTGTGGGGGATACAAAGAAGACATAGCCCCTACTGATGAGAAACTTATGAGGGACAAACACAACCTGTAAGCAGACCAAGCTGTCTGAATGGGGACCCAGCTAGCTGGATAACTCAGCTCATCCTCTGCCCCTTCCTTTCCTTCTCCTCTCCAAAGGAAGGTAAATTTAGATTGCCAGAGGATGCCCAGTTAACTTGGGATTTACTGACTAGATCTTCCTTCCTCCCTCCCTCCCTTCCTTCTTTCCTTCCTTCCTTCCTTCCTTCCTTCCTTCCTTCCTTCCTTCCTTCCTTCCTTCCTTCCTTCCTTCCTTCCTTTCCCCAAACCTTAAACCCAGTGCACTCTGAAGCTTAGAGATTGGACAACAATAGATCACTGCCCAAACTCCAATTAATGACTGTCTTCTGGACCCTCCTGGCTTAAGAGTGATTATCAAAAGTAACTGTGACTCTTTCCTTCTCAGATTCTTTTAGGTATATTTTTTCTTTTGTTCATTAAAGGGATCACTACATGATTACTTCTTAAAGAGGTATATTCACTGAATAAGTGTTACCTCACTCTAAGTGAGTACTTGAACAGGCCTTAGCCAAAAAAGGGCCAAGATCTCTCATTGCATCCTGGGCCATTTCCAGTCATCCTGATGAATATCTGGTCACTGGATCCAGATGGCTCAGGAGGATAAAGTGAGGTTGGTGACCTTGCACAGCCCTCCCTCACTCAAAACAAAGTCAAGTGCAAGTCATGTCATAATTTCTCTGATTTCATGGTCTTCTTTGAAAAGGAATAATTTTTTGTATATTTTATATAATTTCATTTCAGTTCCTGACTCTGTGCCTTGATAACTTAACTTGCTATTATAGGAAATTTATTCTTAACAAGGAAGTAAAGACACTGGACTTCTTCTAGTAGAGAATTTTTTCCTAATAAGGTATTAAAGATAAACATTAATTTTCCTATTTAGCGTTTAGGAAAGTAAAGTGAGAGGAGTAGTTGCTTCACCAAGCACTAGTTCTCTTGTCACTATTACTGCTTTAGATAACCTAAGCCAAGCGCTTTTGGAATTTTCCAACTGATAGTGGCAAATTTCACCAGCACTGCTTGTATTTGTGCTGCCTCATGTGACTCAAAAGATAGAATGTTTGACCTAGAGTCAGAAAGTCCTGAGTTCAAATCTAAAATCAGATACTTACTAGCAGCATAATGCTGGACAAGTCATTTAACTTCCTTCTGCTTCATTTTCTTCATCTAAAAATGAGAAAAACAATCAAATGTATATATCAGGATTATTGTTAGCACAAAATAATATGTCTAAAGTGATTGCAAACCTTAACATATTATAAAAATGTTAGCTATTCTATTTTTACTGTTATTATTGTAATTTTCCACTAAAACTTTTCTCAAATCTCATTCTAATATGGAGGAGATCTTGTATTCTTGAAGACTATAAATCATTTTCTAACAAAGGTTTAAGAAAGCTGGAAATGTTTTGACTATAAGGCCAAAGAAGAAATAGTATCTAATGGTATCTAATGACCAAGTAGCTTGAGAGGCTCACCATCAGTTTGGCAGCAGAATATTGACTTATGTGGCCACAGAACCTGATGAAGAATAATACATAGCGTGGTTATGATATGCAATGGTTATAGTGTGAAGGAGAATACCAACACTTCCAAAACAATGGTCCTTTAAGTATTAACATATACTGCTCTTTGGTTTTTAAGAACAAACTAGTGAGGCAGATCACTTAGAAACTTCAACAAGACTGTGATTTCATCTGTGAGTGTATCCTTTGATGATTCAGATCACGAAATTTTGATATGTAGTAATATTCTGGGGTCAAATGGTTCTAATGATTTAAGATGTTTATGAAGAAAGTTCCTGGACTCTACTTGCATAGAGGAAATTCCCTCAAACTACGTCAAAGTTTCATAGCATGTTCTGTCATTTCCTACTCAGGGTCCAGTAAATGTACCTTTCTAAAATTTCAGTCTTACATTTCTGCAGTCTGTTGATGCCTACTACTAATATAAATGTAGTTGGATCATTGAGAAGTTTGAGGTAAATGGTGATTAATTATTGTAACATTGAAAATGAGCTTCCAATCTGTATATTTTTTAATCTACTATTGGCAAGTTTGCCATATAACTTTATCCTCACATAACATACATTATTTTAGTAACTGGTAGAGTCTCCTTCCCTGGAGGTCTCTAGCAAAAGCTGAATGAATTACCTGTTTGAGAAATTGTAGAGGTGGTCATTGATCAGGGAGTGATTAGTTTAGATGTCCATTGAGGTCTATTTTAACTCAGAGATTCTGCACCTCCTCAATAAAGGTTTTCTCTTATTCTGGATTCAAAATGAGAAGAATAAATTTATTCTGAAAGAATAAATAAAGGACATGCCTTGATATTTCTTGGAGGCTTGAATCAAGAAGCTGGGCTATTAAAAATGAACACCTGTTCCTAGAGGGCTGGATATAAAGAAAATATTAAATATTTTCAATGTATCATGCTGGGGGGTCACTGTCTCCTGGCCTATTTCCCACTGGCTTTATTTCTTAAAACTTGTTGTGTCATATGTAAGTTCAAATTGAATCATCTCCTTCTGGATTTCAGGAAGACAGATAGTTCATGGCTAAGTGGGAGCAAGAAGAATGAAGAAAACAAGAAAGCAGGAAATGATGGCGGGGAAAAGATCCAGCACTCCCATTGTTATGTACCTGCCCAGAGTGATATCAGCAACGTGTAGTGTTGTCCTGGTGAACAGAAATCGTAATCTCCTGCTTTCTCTCAGTAGTCTGGAAGCAAAACTGGTTCTTGAAATCTGAGGAAAGACCAAACAAAGCTGGGCTTCTTTTTTTTTTTTAATTTGATTTAGGTTATTTCCAATTGAAAGTTGAATAATTAAAGACCTAGTCAGGGTCCTTTGTTGCGCTGTTACTAATGCTATTTTAAGATGCTACCAGATGTCTTTAACTGAGCAAGGGAAATAAGGTTTCTAAACTGGCAAAAGATTTCTTCTTGTAAAAGGAAAACAAATAAATGTGGAAGGAATAAAAGACATATTGGTGGGCATCATGACAAAATCTCTGTTATTTTATTTTCAACAAACTGACAACATTTTGCTTTGAGTTCAATGATGAATTATAGATTTCTATCACTTCCTGAATTTGGAGAGAAAAATACTTGAAAAAAGTTGGGGGTTATGTGTAAGGGGAGGAGACAAAGTTTTAGGGAAAAAGACTGGCTATTTATATTTCATGTTGTTTTCCTTTCGCCTTCCATGCCTTGGTCACTTTGATAGGGAAGATAGGTTTGTTCTGTACTCTTTTAAATGCTTCTTGTTTCCCATGGTTGCTAGGTGATACAGATAGTACAGCAGGAGCTAACTGCCCCTCTCAATAGCCAGCAGGATTCCCAGGGCCAATGCCAAACTTAGCTCTGCCACATTTAATGAAATCACTTGCTAGTATCTAATTCACCCCATGGCCATAGATCTTGCTTTAAAGTTTCCTCTACTCAATTGTACCTAACCCAAGGTAAAGAGCAAGGTCATATTATGTATTTCTGAGATAAGAAAAAACAGAAAAGTAATTTCATATGGTCAGAAAAATGAAATGGAAAAAAAAGTAGAATCAAATGATTCACAGAATTTTAGATTTGAAAGGAAACTCATTGGTTGTCAGAGACACAGACAGGAAAGAGAGACAGAAATAGAGCAAGTACTTACTAAGGGCCCAGCATTGTGCTAAGAACCAGGAATATACATGTATGAAATTTAGATGGTCTCTAGATTCAAACACATTCCATCATAACAGAGTAAGAAAAACCTAAAGGGGAGCTGGAAATGTAGGGAGAAGAATGCATACCCCCAAGGGCAAGGCAGTTGATAGAGAATTGATGCATTTCAGATACTAAGTTGATCTGGGAACAAGATGAATATCACAACCTTACACTCTTGAAATGATCCCATCCAGGGATTCACCAATGAGAAGAGTAGATCTTCAGATGAAATCACCTTGAGGGAGGAGCAAGGCAGTGAATGAGTTGAGGTGGGAGTGAAATGAGCAGCATGCCTGTGGCTAATAAAAACAAACCTGACATCCTCCTACACCCCCACATCATAGTATTCCAATGACCCCCCCCCACCCAGTTTCCTCTTCTTCATTCTAAACACTGAACACTGTCCCACCTCCAGTTCCGTCAGGTGCATCTTATATTATAAGAACAGGGCTTTTCACCATCCTCTGGATATCATCCTACTTATTAAAACTTTCTTAAACTATGTTGCATAGATCTGAACAAAACATTCCAGATGTGCTCCGACCAGGAAACTGATCAGACTATCAAATACTGTCTCCTTATTTATGGAAGCTACTTATCTCAATGCAGCCTATGACCACATTAGTTTTGTTTTGTTTTGTTTTGTTTTTGGGGAGGGGGGCAGGATTGCCATGTCACACAATTGCCGCCTATTGAACTTACAATCTACCAAAATCCTGGATCGTTTTTAGACAAACTATCTTATTAATCACGCCACCCCCATCTGTGAAGTTAATTTTTTTCTAATTCCAAGTGTTAGACTTTATGTTTATTCCCTCAGAGTTTCATCTTACTAGATTCATCCCAAATATTCTATACTATCAACATTTTTGTATGCTGAATCTGTCATCCAGTGTGTTAGTTATATGTATAAGACTTTTGCTATCTACACATTTGATAAGTATGTCATGGATACTTTTATCCAAGTCACTGATAAAAATGTGAAATAGGACAGAGCCAAGCCCAGATCTCTCGGGCATTCTAAAGGAAACCTCCTGCCAGGCCAACACTGAATCATTAATGATTACTTTTGGAATTGTTCAAAGCTACCAGTACCCAATCCATATAAATGGATTATGCTCTCATCCACTTCTCTCCACTTCATTCCCCATGAATAAGAATAGTATAATGTAGTGGCATGATTGTTTATTAAATGTTTTGTTAAAATATAGATGATGTAATCTATTCATTCCAGTCAACATTCCCATGATTTACAAAGACAGTAAACAAGTAAAAAAAAGGGAAACAAGGTGAGTCAAGAGTGAATTATACTTGATGAAGCCCTGATTGTGTTTATAATTGTCATTTCATTTTCTAGATAATTCACTAACCATCCTTTTAAATAATCTTGTCTAGATTTGTTTACAAGGATTGAACTCAAGCTCAGTCAGTCAGTCATTCATAGATGCTATTCTTTTCCCTTGAAAGAAAAGGGCGTGGGAGGAGAGGGACAGAGGTCAACATTTGCTAAATACCCTTTCTTCATATTTTCAATAATGCTAAATTAAAATAAATAATTATTACAGCAAGGACCCCAGCATACACAGTAGGGGCTCCTGTACAGGTTCTTAAATCTGCTTTTCTAAAAGGAAAGCAACTTTTGAGGGGTCAACAATCATTTTAATCAAGGATGTACATTATTCACTTAGTTCAGGGGAAAAACTCAGTACCCTGAATTTCAAAAAAATATAAACAGAGAAATAAAGATCAACAGACAGGGCTTCCAACTGTCTGACTATAAGTAATAGATACATCACAGGTCAACAGAGAGAGATCCACTTATCTGACCATACATACACAGTTACCAGAGAGAGAAGCACCAACATTCGGATTTTCAAACCTAGGGGGCTCCTTAGTGGCTATCCAGAGTCTTTTTCTGGTCAAACAAATGCTTCCAAAGATTAGGCTCCAAAACAAAACATCATCTCAGAGTGTATGTACACTTTTCAGAGCCAGAGGGCTGTGAGATCTGTGAGAACCAGCACCTCATTAGAAATTAACAAAAGGTGTGGGCTTTGCTTTAAAACAAATCTCTCATAATCAAATTTCCCTTAATGTGCAGGCCAATTAATGGATGGGTAAGATCTTTAACTCCCATTAAAATGACAATAACCCATATAGATATACTTCTTTTAATGCCAGGAGTTTCTTAGACCTTATTTCTACCTGCTTCCCTTTTTTTTCACAATAGCTGTGATTCTTTTTTTTAATTTCTTTATTTATTAAATTAGTGGGACAATCAATATCCAAACAGAACAGAAAAGAAAATCAGTGCTCATATGGATTTACCAGTTTAATTAGGATTCAGACCACATGACAAAGGCCTCATCTGCCAAAAAATACCAACCCAAAAACCAAAAACACTACATTTAGGGTTATTGGGAAGTAATTGCACTGTCCTTAAAAGACACCAAGATAAGAAGAACCACAGTCTAACTTTCTCAGCAAATTCTGCATTCTGTATCTAGGGCATCTTAGCATAGGCTCTTTGGTAGTTCCTCTGTGTCAATCTGCCTCAGAAGACTGAGCCAATAAACAATAGTAATTTGTGTTTACTTTTATTTCTTCAACTATCTTACTTCCTCATGACATTTAAGTATAGTTGAACTTTCTCACTTACAAAATTGAATATTGCAACTACTGCAGTTATGGTATTGACTATTCAAGTTAATTTTTCCTTCTTCAACAACTCAGATACAAGGTAATTTCTCAAAACTACATCCCACTTTTGTAGTATTTCCTGTATGGTAACATAACAATCTTGGCTCAAATTTCCTAGAATGCAAGAATCTTAATATTTTACTCTGTTGTTTCCTTGCTTTTTCAACTGCTTCATGATTTTGAAGAATTTGAGATGACCCAAGGATATTCAAGGAGCTCCTTTGGAAAGGATTCTGTTTCAGTAGTCTTGAAATGAGATCTCTACCCCTTCTGTTACAGTCAGGAAATTTATATTCAATCTTTGAAATGCTTATGTAAGTCTCTTGATATGTTTCTGCCTCTAAAGGAGGTTTAATTCATAGCACAGAACTCCAGTCCAATTCCAAGACTCCATAGGTCCATCTTTTCATCATTAATCCTGCCTCCTATCATTTTATGAGGTAGATTGTCAAGAATGTCACAAAGAGCTCCTAGATCAGAGCTGAGGAATCTGCAGTCTCAAGGCCACATGTGACTCCCTAGGTCCTCAAGTGAGGCCTGTTGGCTTAATTCACACTTCACAGAAGATGACACTGACAAGCTCAGTCCATCCGCTCTCTGTGTGGAGGTGGATAGTTATTTTATTATGATTCCTTTGTAATTGTGGTTGGCTATTGTGTTGCTAAGAGTTAACTTAGTTTTTCAAAGTTATTATTTTTTTACAATATTGTTGTTATTAATTTTAAAAAAAGTCTCCTAGTTCTTCTCACTTTACTTTGTATCAGTTCATGAACTCTTTCCAGATATATTTTTCTGAAAGCTTCCCCTTCACCATTTCTTATAGAAAAATAATATTTCCACATCTATTTGCAATAATTTGTGCAATGATTCCCAAATTAATATGCATCCTCTCAATTTCCAGTCCTTTGCCGCCACAGAACAGAACTGCTATAAATATTATATATATATGAGTCCTTTTCCTCTTTCTTTGATCTCCTCAGAGTACAACCAGTACTGGAATTGTTGGATCAAGAAGAATGACCAATTTAATAACTTTTGGGGCATAGTTCTAAACTCCTTACCAGAATGGTTGGACTATTTCACTTTTGTTTCTTCTCAACAGTCAACCCCATTCTTCCAAAATCCTTATAAACCCATCATGAAAACTTTTTTAGAATTTTTTGCTTTCAGGTTCTCCAATCTAGAATATACTGTGAATGAATGGTAGAAGGGAATTCCATAAAGATTTACAACTTAGAGAGCTGCCTGGGGCAGTGAAAGGTTAATTAACTTGCCCATAGTCACACATAGTGTATGTCAGTACCAAGGGTTGAACTTCTTGTTGTTGTTTAGTTATTAAGTCACGTACAATTATTTCTGATAACATATGCAGTTTTCTTGGCAAAGATGTTGGAGTGTTTTGCCATTTCTTTCTCCAGTGAATTAAGGCAAACATGGGTTAAGTGAATTGCTCAGGGTCACACAAGTAGTAAGTGTCTGAGTTCAGATTTGAACTCACATATTCCTAACTCCAGGCCCAGTATTCTATTCACTGAGTGACCTAGCTGCATAGGGCTGGAACTCAGATTTTCCCAATTCCAAGAATGAGTTTCTATCCACTATGCTTTGTTAGTTCTCACACATAACTATCATTATCCTTTAGCTTGGCATATTCCTCTCACACAAATTTAAACAGACTTTGAGTCTCTGGGATTTTCTATTAAGTAGTGTAATTCTATTTAGGCACATTCAACTCCAGTTACTCTTCACCATCTGCTTGAGTTCTATGTAGACATGGAAGCTCATTGTACTAATTAGACTCCCCTTCTAGAATACCCACTTTTTCTCATGCTGTCAACTTTACATATTGACTCTCTCCATCCTTTTAAAGAAAGTTGAAAGTGCTGACCCTGTAGAATGACTTCTACAGGAATGGCAGACCCATAAATGTTGGGTAGACCACTTTTATACAACCTTGGTATATTTATGCATGTGTACATGGATAGATCTTATATGCACATAGACTTTTTTTATTGCTTTTCAAATTCTTTTTAAAATATCTGATAGGTGATTCCTCCCCTGAAACTTCCATCTTAGAAAAGAACCCAACCATGTTTCACCTCACTCAAATTGGGACTCTCTCCAGAATCACCCTCTTTCTCCTTACCTGCCACAGGCCCCAACAAAAGTATGCTTCCACTTCACTTTCTTTCTAATTCCATTATATGTGTTTTATTCCCCTGTATCTATGGCTCAAGTTGCCTAGGATGCAACCTCCTTAAGTGCATGGGCTTTCTTGTTAGCTTGTATTTGTAACTCTACTGCTTAGCACTGTGACTGGCATAGAGTAAGTGCTTAATAAATGATTCAGGTGTCTAACCAGTACTTTATACATTGATACTTTGAATGTTGTCAATGCTCTAAATTCTAGAGTGTTGAAATAAATGTCTAGTACTTCATTTTTTATACCTTAAAATATTCATTTCTCAGTTTTGGTGTTTCTATTCAGGTACCAAAATCAGGTGATCCCTGTGTAAATTCAGCATTTCATCTTACCAATGAAGGGATACTATAGGGCATTTTTAGACTGCATAGTTTCCATACAAAGAAAAAGATGAACTAACTCTTCAGATTCCTAAGATACCTTCCAAGATTGATGAACAGCAAAAAAAAAAAAAAAAAAAAAAAAAATTAGTGAGAAACGCATAGGTTGTTTCCATTGACCAATTAGTTTTGGATATTGTCCACAGGTAAATTAATTCTAAACTTTACCATGGGAAAAGAAGGGAACAATCATTTATTAAGCACCCACTATGTACCAGGAATTTTGCTAAGCACTTTAGAAGTACTCTCTCATTTGAGACTCACAACAGTACGTACTATTACTAGCTGCGTGAGATTGGGAAGGTCACATCTGAACTCAGGTTTTCTAGACTCCAAGTCAGCACTATATGGTATACACCTCCCCCAACATAAGAATGCCTCAATTATTTAGCGATCATATTCCCTTCTTCATGTATTCACCTTGTTAAACATCTTAAATTCTTCCAGTGGTTTTGTTGTATGTAATAAACATTAACTATATTGTAAATAGTTTTCAGACCCCTTACAGTGAAAGCTGAGTCCACCTCTATAGTGAAACATGCTCCTACACCAATGTGTCAATCTCATATTGCAATCTAAAAAAGTTAGGTGACAGTCATCACTTCAGACCTATTTCATTCTTTCTCTTTTCTTCTTTTATTTAAGTTATTTGATTTGTTGTCAGTGTTCTATAATCACTTCCATATATCTTGGATTTTTTCGCTCCTCCCATCCTCTCTTTTCTCCATCACTCCCTACTCCATCCCTGAGATGACATACAACCTTATATAGGTTCTACACATACATTTCTATTAAATACATTTTCCCTTTTGTCATGTTGCATAGAAGAATTAAAATGAATGGGAGAAACCATAAAACAAAACAAAACATAATACAAAAAAGGAAATGGTTGATTCCATTCTGTGATCCAATTCCATAATTCTTTCTCTGGATGTGGAAGGTGTTGTACCTTGAGTCCATTGGGAAATTTTTTAAGTCCTTGCATTGCAGTGAAATGCTAAGTCTACCAGAAAAATTCTTTGCACACTGTGATTGTTGCTGTGTACAAAGTTTTCCTGGTTCTGCTCCTTTCACTCAGCATCAGTCCATTAAAGTCTTTCCAGGACTCTCTGAAGTTTTCCTGTTCATTATGTCTTATAGTATTCCATTACATCCATATGCCACAATCTGTTTAGCCATTTCCTAATTGATGGACATCTCCTTGATTTCCTCCTTTTTTCTTGTAAAAAATTATTCACAAAAAAGAACCCCAAAATCATTCCTTCAATTACAAATACATGAAAGAACTTGTATTCATATGTTTGATGCCAAACAGACATTAGAACATGAATCTAGTAAATCAATGATTACTTTACAATGAATATAAAAAGAAGTGAAAATAATTAACCTATTATATCATTTCTTATTTTTAATTGAGTTTTCTGAGGAGTCAGGAAAGAACTCTATTTATAACCTACTTAATTTTGCAGCTGGAGAAACCTGAATGGAAGGGTATCCTGGAAAATAAAGGTAAGAAGTATGTAAATGTATTGTATAAAATAATAACCCATTCAATTTAGAAACTATGTGCAATATAGTTCTAAAACTCTACAACTTCAGCTTATATTCCATTCAATGCTTTTGTTATTCAGACATTTCCGTTGTGTCCAACTTTTCATGATCCCATTTGGGATCTTCTTGACAAAGATACGTTACTGGTTTGGCATTTCCTTCTCCAACTCATTTTATAGTTGAGGAACTGAGGCAAGCAGGGTCAAGTGACTTGCTCAGTATCACACAGCTGGTATGTGTCTGAGGCTGGATTTGAACTCATGAAGATGAGTCTTCCTGACTTTAGGTCTGATACTCTATCCACTATGCCACCTAGCTGCACTTACATGCAATGCTACTACTGTGTTATTTTCACATTAATGATTACCAAAGCATTTTAAAATTTATTTTTAAAAATTTTCATTTCCCTAACTACAGAATAAGTAAGAAACTTGGGGAAAAGAAAGCAAACCACATCAAAGAACAGAGGTTTAATTGGTCAAGTGCTTGGGGTAGAACAGTGCCTATTGGGCTCTGTAGGAATTCACTTATTGTAACTAGCTCAGTTATCTCAATAGCCATGCCCCAAGTCATTAGCCCAGTGACTGAGGCCTTAGTGCATATTATTGGTGAAATGGCCCAGATAATTGGAGCTGTGCTAACTATTCTCACACCTATCCCCTCACAACTTCATCAGCATTAAAAGCACTTTACTATAAGGATATAATTGGGAAAAAAAATATGGTGAAGCATTAATCAAACTTTGAAAGTCCAGAGTGGAAAATTCTGTCTAGTGAGTTTTAGCAGCATATCTTTATTCTCTAAGGCACAGGAAGTAAAAAGAACCGACAAGACAATAAAAAGTAAAATCAGAGAATCTTAGAATTGGATGGAGTATAAGAAGTAACTTGGTTTAGAGAGAAGTGTCCTGAACTTGAATTCAGGAGACTTGGGTTTAGATGCACCTCTGCCACCTATGGAAACTTTGACAAATCATTTTATCCTTAGGGTTCTTAATGTTCTCATCTGTAAAATGGGGAAGTTGAATTAGATGACCCCTGAGGGCCCTTTCAAAAGGTCTTCTAGCACAGTTCCTCTGACAGATGGTCATCCAGCATCTCCATGAGCACTTATAGTAACAAGGATGTATTATGTCATGAGGAATCCAATGCAATTATTAGGTCAATACAAAGTACTTGAATTTGTCCCCTCCTACACTGAGCTGAAATATGTTTCCTCCCAAGTCCCAGCCATTGGTCCTCTTTCTATTCTCTAGAACCAGGAAGAGTAAATTTACATATTCTCTCACGTGAGAGTGCTTCAGTTATTTAGCACTAGTATTTTCCTTCCTCGAATCTTCACCTTGTTAAACATTCTAAATTTTTCCAATGATTTTCATGATGAAATAGTGACCAATCCCCTCTCTGTCCCACATCTTATTTTGTCAAGAAATCTAATTTATTTGTACCCCTCCTTAAATTCAAAACCCAGATGAAACAGGTTATGCCACAAAGAACTATGCCACCAAATCTTTCTCCCTCTCCCTCTCCTTCTCCCTCTTTCCTTCTCTGTCTCTCTTCACTTCAATAGATTCAAATTCTAGCCTCCTGCTGCTCAATCTGCGATGAGTCATTAATAGAACATCCTCCATCTACAACCAAATGTTACATAAAGTACCAGATTTTGTATGCATCACAGAAACCCCACTAGATGAGAGAGACAGTCCATTATTTGTATAATTCATCTGAGTGCTTAATGTGCCAGGAGGACAGGGAGTGCTAAGGAGGGGACAGATTCACAGTCTTTCCATCTGACCTCCATAGGATCCTAGAAGAGATTCAAATATGTATCTTTCAATAAAGATGGAGACAAGATGGAGAGGTTAAAATCTCACAATGTCCACTCTGTATACTCCCAGTTTTCCTTGGCAATTGCAGAATTCTTCTCTGAAATTTCTTCACTCAGAGATTTTTGAGCTCCTTGAAAACACGTCTTTTGTCACAGAAGTGTATTCTCAGTCCTTAGAACACCAATAGGCATATGCTAAGTGCTTAATAGATATGTATTGACTGTCTGACTTCCATACATGTGCTGTGTCACTAATATCAAATAGCTCAAAACTTTTGTTTCACTAACATTATCATTTCAACTTTAAAAATTCTGAGAACTTTCATACTAAAATAAATTATGTGCATCATGGTACTTGATACTGTGGTATCATGGATGCTTGAAGCTGTTCCAGTCAAATGAGGAATGAATGGAAAGACATTCAAGATTATGAACCATGGGAAAGGTTTCCACTCAGGGTTGTTTAAGCAGGGAAAGCACTACAAAATCTTGGCAATGTATTCACCCAGAACAAGACATCCCTGAAAGATGCCAGATGACAGAATCAGAATTTTTGATCTAGAATTATTTTAGAAACATTGGCCAAATTATTTTATTTTGTAGATAAAAAAGTTGAGGTCCAGGGAAGTTACATAGTTTGCCCAAGGTCAAAGAGTCATTTAATCAAAGAGTTGGTACTCTGAGGCAGAGTTTTATGATAGGATTAAGGAAAGGTTTATGATTCCTTTTGACTAGTGGCTAATGCCCTTTGGCTATGCAGAGCAAAAGAATGTTGCATTTGCCCCAAATGAATTTAAGGACCAATGGGTACAATATTTCAATGCTAGAGTGGTAATATCTTTTATGCAGATGTCTTCTCTCCTGAGGCATATTCCAAGTCGCCTGTGTTTTAATAGAGAATTTTTTTCACTTATTGTGGTCAGAATTTATTTAGTTATCTGGTGATCAACTTCTTCACATTTCACTACCCTGATTCTTGCCTGGTAGAAATATAGCATGTTAAGATGTGTCAGAGTTCACATTATGCTGGCACAGTCTTGAAGGAACAGACTCACAACAATGCCACAATGACTCAAAGGTGGGGAATATCAATGAAGAAAGGATGAATAGAAAGTAAAAATGATAAAAATGACCAAGGACATTACTGACAGGGTATCAGATTTTTTAAAATTGAGGATGCAATGCTTATAGAATAAGGCATTAATGAACAACTTTGTGTTTGAAATCTTTTTTTGGGGGGGGAGGGGAGGGTAGTAAGGAGATTCCTATGTTTGATTTTCATTTATGGTAGAAAAGTCACTAGAATAAAGCTTCTTTTACCAATGTAGCTAATACACTGTTCTGCAATTGTTGACTGGGAAAATAAGAGATGAAGAGTCCTGTCCACAGTAACAAGACAAGTGTGTTTGAGAGATAGATTTAACACCCAAGTCTCCCTCACTGCATTCCATCTTCTATCAACTGTACCTCTGTCTACTCATGTAGTATTTGAATGCCTGTTCTTAATATATATGTACATATATGGGTGTGTGTGTGTATAGATACATGTATATGTATATGTGTGTGTGTGTGTATATACATATATATGTATATATATATACAGGATGAATCTTTGAAGTAGCAATTTCAATTACCAAAAAAGTTTCAATTATTTTGATAATTTTTTTATCAATTTATTTTTAGTGTTCAGAATTCACTTCCATAAGATTTTGAGTTTCAAATGTCCTCTCCATCTTTCTCCTCCACCCACCCCAAAACAGCATGCATTCTGATTATCTCTTCCCCCAATCTGCCTTCCTTTCTATCATTCTACTCCACCCCCCTTCTCTTTTCCCTATTCTTTCTACTTTTCTATGTGGCAGGATGGATTTCTATAGCCCATTGCCTGTATATCTTATTTCCCAGTTGCATGTAAAAAATAATTTTTCATAATCATTTTTAAAATTTTTGTTTCACATTTTTTCCCTCTCTCCTTCCCTCCCCATAGACCCTCATTGAGAAGGTAGACAATTTGATGTAGAATATGTGTGTGTGTGTGAGCATGTGTGTGTGTAGTTAAGCAAAATACAAAAATAACGGTCGTTATGAAAGACTAACTATATTTCCCTCTATCATGTACCAACCTTCATTTATTCTCTTCTCTCCTTTGACCTGTTCCTCTATCAAAGTGTTTGCATTTGCACTCTTTTCTATCATCACATTTGCTCTTATTCCCTTTCTTCCTACTTTTCTGTAGGGTAAGATAGATTTCAATACCCAATTGAATGTGTATGCTATTCCCTCCTTCAGCCAAATCTATTGGGTATAAGGTTCACTCGTTCCCTCTCAATTCCCTTTTATTTCCCTCACTGTAAAAGCTTTTTCTTGTCTCTTTGTAAAAAATCTCAATATGTAATTTATTTATTCTTCAAATTTTGACATTCATTTCCACAAGAATTTGAATTCCAAATTTTCTCTCCATCTTTCCCCTCCACCCACCCCAAGAGAGCATGCATTCTGATTATCTTTTCCCCCAATCTGCCTTCCCTTCTATCATTCTACTCCCCCCCCCCTTCTCTTTTCCCTTCCCTTCTATTTTTCTGTAGGGCAGGATGGATTTCTATAGCCCATTGCCTATATATCTTATTTCCCAGTTGCATGTAAAAAAGAGTTTTCACAATCATTTTTAAAATTTTTAATTTCACATTTTTTCCCTCCCTCCCTTCCTCCCCACAGACCCTCAATGAGAAGGTAAACAATTTGATGTGGGATATATATAGATGGGTGTGTGTATTTGTGTGCAGTTACACAAAACACAAAAATAATAGTCATTTTATGAAAGACTAACTATATTTCCCTCTGTCCTGTCCCACTCTTCATTTATTCTGTTCTCTCCTTTGACCTGTCCCTCTATCAAAGTGTTTGCTTCTGATTATCCTTTCCTGCATTTGCTCTCTTTTCTATCATTCATTCTCTTATTCCTCTCCCCCTTACTTTTCTGTAGGGTAAATAGATTTCCATACCCAGGTGAATGTGTATGTTATTCCCTCCTTCAGCCAATTCCGTTGAATGTAAGGTTCACTCATTCCCTCTCAACTTCCCTTTATTTCTGTCACTGTTAAAGTTTTTTCTTGTCTCTTTTTTAAAAATTTCAATATATAATTTATTTATTTTTCAAATTTTGGCATTTATTTCCACAAGAATTTGAATTCCAAATTTTCTCCCCATATCCCCTCACACTTACCCTAGGACAGTGTGCACCCCATCCTTCCCTTCCCTCAGTCTGTCCTCCCTTCTATCACGCCACTTTCTTCCACTCACCTCCCCTCTGTTTTCTTGTAGGGTGAAATAGATTGCTGTACCCCATTGTCTGTACATCTTATTTCCCAGGTGCATGAATATACAGTTTTTAAAATTCATTTTTAAAGCTTTGAGTTCTACATTCTCTCCCTTCCTCCCTCCCAACCTATGCTCATTAAGAAAGCATATATATATATATATGTATATATATATGTATATACATATACATGTATACATATATATATGTATACATGTATATGTATGTATATATATATATATATATATATATATATATATGTCATCCATGTGTAGCCATGCAGAACATTTCCATAACAGTTAGGTTGTGAAAGACTAATCACATTTCCCTCTGTCCTGTCCTGTCCTCCATTTATTCCATTCTCTCCTTTGACCTGTCTCCCGACAATAGTGTTTGCTTCTGATTATGCCTTTCCCCAATTTGCTGTCCTTTCTATTATCTTCCCTCTCCTATACCCTTCTCCTCCTCCTGCATTTCTGCAGGGTAAAATATATTTCCATATCCAATTCAGTGTGTGTTATTCCCTCCTTAAACCAAATCCCATGAGAGTAAGGCTCACTTATTCCTTTTCATCTTCCCCCTCTTCCCCTCCATTATAAAAGCTCTTTCCTGACTCTTTTATGTGAGATGGTTTGTTTCAATTTCTCCCTTTCTCTTTCTCCTAGTACATTCCACTCAACATCAAACTTTATCTTTTAGGTATTGTCTCTTCATATTCAGATTACCCTGTGGCCTCTGTGTGTGTGTGTGTGTGTGTGTGTGTGTGTGTGTGAGAGAGAGAGAGAGAGAGAGAGTATACACACACATGTATGTATGTATATGTATACATACATACATACATTTACACATACATATATACATTTACATATATATATGTAGACATGTGTGTGTATATGTGTGTGTGTGCAATCCCTTTAACTACCCTAATACTGCTAAAAGGCTCAAAAGTTACAAATATTATCTTTCCATATAGGAATGTAAACAGTTCAATTTTAATGAGTTCCTTATGTCTTCTCTTTGCTGTTTACCTTTTCATGTTTATTTTGATTCCTATATTTGAAAGTCAAATCTTCTATTCTGCTCTGGTCTTTTCGCCAAGAATGTATAGAATTTCCTCTATTTCAATGAAATTCCTTTTTCTTCCCCTGAATTATTATACTCAGGTTTCCTGGGTATGTGATTCTTTGTTTTAATCCTACATCATCTGACCTCTGGAATATCATATTTCAAGCCCTTTGAATCCTTAGAGTAGAACCTCCTAAATCCTGTGATATCCTGATTGTATTTTCAAAGTGCATGAATTGCTTCTTTCTGGCTGCTTGTAATATTTTCTCCTTGACCTGGGAACTCTAGAATTTGGTTCCAATATTCCTAGGGGTTTTCATTTTGGGTCTCTTTCAAGAGGTGATCAGTGAATTCTTTCCATTTTGATCTTACCCTCTGGTTGTAAAATATCAGGGCAGTCTTTATTTCTTCCTTCCTTCCTTATTTCATCCTTCCTGCCTTCCTTCCTTTCCTTCCTTCCTTCCTTCCTTCCTTCCTTCCTTCCTTCCTTCCTTCCTTCCTTCCTTCCTTCCTTCCTTCCTTCCTTCCTTCCTTCCTTCCTTCCTTCCTTCCTTCCTTCCTTCCTTCCTTCCTTCCTTCCTTCCTTCCTTCCTTCCTTCCTTCCTTCCTTTCTTCATTTCTTTCTTTCTTTCTTTCTTCCTTCCTTCTTTCCTTCCTTCCTTTCTTCCTTCCTGTTTTCCTTCCTTCCTTCCTTCCTTCCTTCCTTCCTTTCTTCCTTTCTTCCTTCCTTCCTTCCTTCCTTCCTTTCTTCCTTCCTTCCTTCCTTCCTTCCTTCCTTCCTTCCTTCCTTCCTTCCTTCCTTTCTTCCTTTCTTTCTTCCTTCCTTCCTTCCTTCCTTCCTTCCTTCCTTCCTTCCTTCCTTCCTTCCTTCCTTCCTTTCTTTCTTTCTTTCTTTCTTTCTTTCTTTCTTCCTTCCTTCCTTCCTTCCTTCCTTCCTTCCTTCCTTCCTTCCTTTCTTTCTTTCTTTCTTTCTTTCTTTCTTTCTTTCTTTCTTTCTTTCTTTCTTTTTTCTTTCTTTCTTTCTTCCTTCCTTCCTTCCTTCCTCCCTTCCTTTCTTTCTTTCTTTCTTTCCTTCTTTCTTTCTTTCTTTCTTTCTTTCTTTCTTTCTTTCTTTCTTTCTTTCTTTCTTTCTTTCTTTCTTTCTTTCTTTCTTTCTTTCTTTCTTTCTTTCTCTTTCTCTCTTTCTTTCTTTCTTTTTTTTCTTCCTTTCTTTCTTGCTTTCTTTCTTTCTTTCTTTTTATATCTCAACATTCATTTCCACAATATTTTGATTTCAAATTTTTCTCCCCATCTTTCCCCTCCCCCACCCCATAATACCTTCATTCTGATGATCTCTTTGCTCAATGTATCATCCCTTCTATCACATCCCACCCTTACCTTATCCCCATCTTCTCTATTTTCTTGTAGGGCAAGATAAATTTCTATATCCCATTGCCTGTATTTCTTATTTCCCAGTTATATGCAATAATAATTCTCAAAATTCATTTCTAATACTTTGAATTCCAACTTCTCTCTCTCTCTACCCCCCTACTTTCCCTCACTGAGAAGGCAAGCAATCTAATACAAGCCAGATATGTTTAGTTTTGTAAAAGAGTTCCATAATAGTCATCTTGTCTAAGACTATGTATATTGCCCTCCATCCTACTCTGTCCCCCCTTTTTACTATTCTCTCATTTGATCTTGTCCCTTCTCAAAAATGTTTACTTATAGTGTCTCCCTTTTCCCATTTGCCCTCCTTTCTATCATCCCCCCTCATCCCACTTGCCCCCTTCTCCCCTAATTTCCTGTAGTATAAGATAAATTGTCATAACACATTTAGTGAGCATGTCATTCCCTCATTAAACCATTTGTGAAGAGAGGGAGGTTCACTTTTCCTCTCTCATCTCCTCCCTTTTTTCCTCCATTGAACAAAGTTTTTCTTTTCTCTTTTATGAGTGCTAGCTTGCCCCATTCTATTTCTCCCATTCTCCTCCCAATATTTCCTCTTTCACTCTTTAATTTAATTTTATTTTTTTTATGGATATCATCTCTTCTGATTCAACTCTACCTGTATTCTTTGTCTATATGTGTGAGTGTGCGTACATGTGTGTTGGGGTGGAGGTGTGTGTGTGTGTGTGTGTGTGTGTGTGTGTGTGTGTGTGTGTGTGGGTATGTGGGTGTGGGTGTGTGTGTGTAATCCCTCCACCTATTCAAATACTGAGAAAAGTCTCAAGAGTTACAAATATTATCTTTCCATGTAGGAATGTAAACAGTTCAGTTTTAGAAAATCCTTCATGATTTCTCTTTCCTGTTTACCTTTTCATGCTTCTCTGAATTCTTATGTTTAATAGTCAAATTTTATATTTGGTTCTGGTATTTTCATCATGAATGCTTGACAATCCTCTATATCATTGAATGACCATTTATTCTCTTTTAGTATTATACTCAGTTTTGCTGGATAGGTGATTCTTGATTTTTATCCCAGTTCCTATGACTTCTGGAACATCCTATTCCAAGTCCTTCAATCCCTTAATGGAGAAACTACCAGATTCTTTGTTATCTTGATTATATTTCCACAGTGCTTGAATTGTTCCTTTATATCTGCTTGCAATATTTTCTCCTTGACCTGGGAACTCTGAAATTTGGCCACTATATTTCTAGCAGTTTCTCTTTTTGATTCTCTTTCAGGAAGTGATCGGTGGATTCTTTCAATATTTATTTTTCCTTCTGGTTCTACAATGTCAGGGAAGTTTTCCTTGATAATTTCATGAAAGAGAATGTCTAGCCTCTTTTTTTGATCATGATTTTCAGGAACTCCCATAATTTTTAAATTGTATGTCCTAGATCTATTTTCCAGGTCACTTGTTTTTCCAATGAAATGTTTCAAGCTATCTTCTGTTTTTTCAATCATTTGGTTTTGCTTTTTAGCTTCTTGGTTTATCTCACAGTCATTAGCTTCCCTTAACTCCAGTCTGTATTTTAAAGAACTATTTTGTTCAGTAAGCTTTTGAACAATCTTTTCCATATGGCTAATTCTGGTTTTTAAAGCCTCCTCTCCTCATTGGCTTTTTGGACCTCTTTTTCCAATTGAGCTAGCCTATTTTTAAAGGTGATATTTTCCTCAGCATTTTTGGTTTCCCTTTAGCAAGTTGCCAACTCACTTTTCTAGCTCTTCCATTACTTGACTCCATTTCATATTCATTTTGAAGGTACTGGAGGCAGAAGCTTTGACTTTCTCTGACAGTATGCCTTGTTCTTCCTTATTCGAAAGGATGGAAGGAGAAGCCTATTCACCAAGAAAGTAACCTTCTATGATCTTATTTTTTCCCCTTTCTTGGGCATTTTCCCAGTCAGTTACTTGACTTCTGAATCTTTTGTCAAGAGGAGGTCCCTAGTGCTCTTCCTCCCAGCAGTACCTTGAGATTTAGATCAGCTGCTCAATTCCTCCAAGGGTTTGGGTGGGGACCTGCTGCTTCCGAGGCTACCATAGCTACCCACTGCCCACTGCTGTTGCCACCACCTCTGCTGGGGGTACCCTGCTCACCTCTCGCCCAGTTGGGAAAGCCTTTCCACACTGACCTTTGGAGTTTTCATTGCTGCTTATGGGTTGAGGGACCTGGGACACTCACTGCTGGGAATTCTCTCCTGGAGGTCTGTTCAGGTCTTGTTCCTCCCAGTGCCATGAGGTCAGGGCTCTGCTCTGCTCTGCTCAGCGTCCTGTGAGATAGACCTTTCCTGTTGGTCTTCCAGGTTACCTTTGACTAGAAACCTCTTTCACTCTGGTGTTCTGTGGCTTCTGCTGCTCTAGAATTTGTTGAGAGTCATTTTTTACAGGTATTTTGTGGGCTGTGGGGGAAAGAGTAGAGTATATGCATCTTTCTACTCTGCCATCTGGGCTCTGCTCCCCAAAGCAGTTTTTTGGGTTTTTTTTTTTGATAATTTCTTGGAAGATAATGTCTAGATTCCTTTTTTATCATGGTTTTCAAGTCTCCCAATCATTTTTAAATTGTTCCTTTTGGATCTATTTTCCAGGTCAGTTGTTTTTCCAATAAGATATTTCACATTGTCATCCATTTTTCATTCTTTTGGTTTTGTTTTATAATTTCTTGATTTGTCATAAAATCATTTGTTTCTATTTGCTTCATTGAAGTTATTAAAGAACTATTTTCTTCAGTAAAGTTTTGGACCTTTTTCTATTTCACTCATTCTGCTTTTTAAAGATTTTTCTCTCAATGAATTTTTGGAACTCTTTTGTCAGTTGGGTTAGTCTAGTTTTTGAGGTGTTCTTTAACAATTTGGGGGGTTTCCTTTAGGAAGCTGTTGACTCATTTTTTTCATGATTTTCTTGCATTGCTCTCATTTCTCTTTCCAGTTTTTCCTCCACCTTTCTCACTAGATTTTCAGTATAACTTTTGAACTCTTTCATGGCCTGAGCACATTCATATATTTTGGAGGCTTTGGTTATAGGATCCTTGACCCTGCCGTTTTCCTTTGCTTGTATGCTTTTTTCTTTCTCAATGGAAAGGATGAAAGAAAATACCTTTTCACCAAGAAAGTAAAATTCTATCATCTTATTTCCCCCCTTTTTGGCATTTTCCCAGACAATTGCTTAACTTTTGATCCCTTTGTTAAATGGAGGGTATACTACCCCAACCTTCAGAGCGCTTGTGCATCTGTTCTCAGAGCTATTTCTAGGGACCTGTAAGTCCTCATATTGTCCAAAATGGCATAACCAAAGGAGAGGTATTAACTCCTCTTCTCCACTACCCTCTGGTCTGTGAGCAAATTAAAAGCATTCTTTTCTGCCCTGGAACTCTGAGTAGGACTCCCTCTCCACAGCAGCCATCAGTTCTGCCACACCAGCACTTCTCCTCATCCCAGGACCAAAACTCGGAACAGAGACCCAGATCAGCTACTTGATTCCCCCACTCTCTGGAGGCCAAGAGCTAGAGAAAAGGCCGCTGCTGCCCTGGGACTAGAGCTTGGGCCAGATCAAGTTTCCCTCTGATCCATGTGAGATAGCTTTCACACTGACTTTTGAATCTGTCCTTGGCATTTGGGGGTTGAGAAATCTGGAAGCCACAACAGATGCCTATAATTCAACACACTGAAGCCTGCTTCACTCCTCTCTGTGCCAGCATGGCCCACAGTGGGCCATGCTCAGCTCTGGATCTACAATAGACCCTTCCTGTTGGCATTCCAGGTTGTCTTGGGTTGCCAATCTGTTTCACTCTGTCCGTTGGTGGGTCCTGCTGCTCTAGAAGTTGTTTTGAGTCATGTTTTTACAAGTATTTTAAGGGCTTTGGGGAAAGAGCTTGAGCAAATCCATGCTTCTACTCTGCCTTCTTGGCTCCACCTCTTTTGCCTCTTTTGACTCTTGTTTATTTACATTACTTAGATTTTCCCTTGTATAGCAAGAGATAAGTTATTCCATTCTACCTCTCCCTTTCTCCTTCTCTCAGTATATTCTTCTTCCCTTTCAATTTAGATAACATCCCTTCATTTTCAACTCAAGAATACAATATAATATAATATAGTAAGATACAATGATAAGATCTGATATATGATATGATATAATATAACTATATATAATGTTTAATATTATATATTACTATTCAATTATATATATATATATATTACTATTCAATTATATATATATATATTTCCCTCCAACTACTATACTACTTCAAAAGACCTCATGAGTTACAAATATCATCTTTACATGTAGGAATACAAGCATTTCAACTTTAATAAGTGCCTTTCAATTCCTCTTTTCTGTTTACCTTTTCATGCTTCTCTTGAATCTTGTATTTGAAAATCAAATTTTTATCATCATCCCAGGATTGCAACCCAGATCCAGGCAAGGACAAAACAAGACAATATTGCCTCAGAGCCAGAAGAGATCCTTGCACCCCCCCTTTGATCAGCTGCTTGATCCCCTCCCCAGCTGAGGGCTGAGAACTCCAGAAGCAGCCACTGTCATCTCTTTCAGTCATCTCCACTGTTCTGGAACTGGGCTGTGAGTGGGTCATGCCTCTCTCTCACTCAGGTCTCACAGAACTTTCATATTGTCCTTCTAAGTTCACTTTGGCTTTTGTTGAGAAGTCTGAAAACCTTTACAGCTGCCACCAACTCAAGTCTCCTGAGACCTACTCTGGTTGTTATTGGGATCTGCTCTGTGATGGCAAAAGCCACTCTGGACTGCATTCTACTCCCAGCCTGGTACAACCTACAGTGTCATTACCTAGGTAAAAAGATCCATACCACTTCACAGTTCGAGTACTTTTTTAAAAATATATATTTATTTATTCACAATGCTTAGATTTTCCCCTGTTTATCTTTCCTCTCCCAAGGAGTTATCCTACATAATCTTTTTTTTTCCATTTAAAAGAGAAGGAAGAATGACATCAGCAAAATCAATCAACATAGTGAAAAAAATTGCTCCTTTGAGCTAAAGTTTATTCTTTAGAATTTTGCAACATTCCCTTTTGGTTTGGCTTCTTTTTGGTTCTTGTTTTGTCCATTTGTATTATTTGAAGCAGTATATTTATTGCTTTGTTGGCTTTGATTACCCTACTCTACCAGTCACTGAAACCATACTTCATTGTGGTATCGCATTGCTTTCATGGACCACAATTTGTTTAGCCATGTTCCAAAATGATGGCATTCCATTTTGATGTCAGTTCTTTGCTTCTATAAAAAGTATTCTATAGAGTGGAGCCAAGATTGCAGAGTAGAGGGACGCACTTCTAGAAGCTCTCCTCCCACAGCCCACAAAATACCTGTAAAAAATGACTCCAAACAAATTCTAGAGGAGCAGAAGACACAAAACTACAGAGTGAAAGAGATTTCCAGCCAAAGGCAGACTGGAATTCTGACAGAAAGGTCTATCACACCAGGCACAGAGTGGAGCACAGCACAACGCAGGCCACCCCAAGTCAAGGCAGGATTGGAGAAGGCTTCAGGGTGCCACCAGCAGCAGCTGTGGGTCCCAGATTCCTCAATTCACAAACGCCAAACATGGCTTCAGAGATCAGTGAGAAAGCTCTTTCATTTGTGTGAGAAAGGAACACAGGGGTCTAGCCCCAATCCCAGGAAGTGGTAGCTTCCATTGATTGAACTCTAACCTAAAGCCCCTGGGGGAATGAAGCAGCTGATCTGCATCTCAGCCCTGAGTAATGGCCCTGAGGTGAGAAGGAAAACTGGCTGTCTTGGTAGAGCTGGTGGAGGCTCTGGAGAAGGAATCCTGCTCACAGACCAGAGTGCAGGCCAGGAGAGGAATAAATTTCTCTCCCTTGATTTTGCCAACTTGGAAGAACTGAGAACTTACAGGCCCACAGAGATTACCCTACTCTTGACAAAGGGCTCAAAAGTCAAGTAACTGGCTGGGAAAATGCCCAACAAAGGGAAAAAGAATAAGACAACAGAAGGTTATTTTCTTGGTGAGCAGATATTTTCTTCCATCCTTTTGGATGAGGAGGAACAATACATACCATCAGAAGAAACCTAAAAGTCAAGGCTTCTGCATTCAAAATCTACAAAAGCAATATGCAATGGTCTCAGGCCATGGAAAAGCTCAGAAAGAATTTTGAAAATCAAGTAAGAGAGGTGGAGGAAAAACTGGGAAGAGAAACGAGAGCAATACAAGAAAATCATGGGAAGCAAGGCAGCATCTTGCTAAAGGGGACCAAAACAAATTAACAGCTTTAAAAATAGACTAACTCGAATGACAAAAGAGGCCCAAAAAGCCAATGAGAAGAAGACTTTTTTATTTTTTTAGTTAGTATCTTTCTTTTCTTTTTTATTATCTTTTTAGTTTTTTATCTTTAACACAGTTCATATCATATAACACAATTCCAACTATTGGTGAGGTGATATTTCTTTTAAAGCATTTGCAATATAGACCAGAAACAGATTTTTTTAACATTAACCAACTGAGACACAAATGATAGCTATGTATGCTAACTGCATAAGCCCTTGACCTAATTGTCTCCACACTATTACTAAGAATTAAAGGACCCTAATTTATTGTTGTTGGTCCAAAGTCCTAAGCCTAACAGCTTAATTTTGGACTTGACCTTGGATGTTTCCCTACCAACAATATATAATTTAACAGATCTAAGCTTACAAAATTTTTGACTATAGGAAATTGCTGCTAAGAGTAGGGACGTTGCAGGGAAACAATATCTCCCCAACTTCATGTCAGTTCCAGGCAGGAGTAGATTGTCAGCCTGCATTCAGTGAGACTTAGAGCCTGCCAGGTGTCAGAAGAAAAATTGAATCAGGAGAATCCTACCTCAGACCAGGCTGAACAGCTGCTCCCCCAGCCTTCTCATGAGATCACCTTTTTCAGTTCATACCAGCATCTTACAGGTTTACTGGCATCATGGATTGTTGTTATCCATACCTGGAGTTAGACTCAGAAGGACAGTCACTTAATAGTCCCACAGAATCTTAAAATAGCAAGTTCCAATAACCAGGTTTCAGATACGACTATAATTTCACATTGTCTAAGGAACATCTTTTGAGGCAAGTCTTAAGTGGCTTAAATACCTTTCTATACCTGTTCTAGCTCCTGCTTAAATAATAATCATGAAATCAACTTTACCATTAAAACCTTAACTTTTCCATCAATGTCAAATTTTACCTGAAGTTACCTGCCTCTGGGAGATTTAGACTAAAATTCATTTCCCCAAACTAAAGATGTTTCTGATTTAATCTCAGTAATTAATTCAGTCAATTGTTTTAATACTAATTGCTTTTACATCACTGTGTAATACGTCCAATTTTTCTCCCCATCTCTCCCCTCCCCCACCCCCTAATACCTTGCATTCTTCCCTCAATGAGTCCTCCCTTCTATCACACCCCACCGTTCCCTTATTCCCATCCTCTCTCTTTTCTTTTAGGGCAAGATAAATTTCTATACCCCATGACCAGTGTTTCTTATTTCCAAGTTATATGCAATAATAATTCTCAATATTCGTTGCTAATACTTTGAATTCCACCTTCCTTCCCTCCCTTCCTCCCTACCCATCCCCACTGAGAAGGCAAGCAATTCAATACAGACTAAATATGTGTCGTTTTGCGAAAGACTTTCGTAATAATCATGTTGTGTAATACTAACTATGTCGCCTTCTATTTTACTCTATCCCCCCTTGTTTTTTTATTCCCTCATTTGACCTTGTCCCTTCCCAAAAGTGTTTCTTTCTACCTTCTCCCTTCTCCCATTTGCCCTCCCTTTTATCATTCCCCTCACCCCCATTGTCACCTCCTCCCTTACTTTCCTGTACTATAAGACAGATTTTCATACCAAATTTAATGAGCATGTTACTACCTGCTTAAGCCATACATGGAGAGAGTAGCTTGATTTCTCTCCTCCTCTCCCTTTTCTCCTCCATTAAACAAGATTTTTCTTTATCTCTTTTATGATTTATATCCTAACCCACTCCATTTCTCCCTTTCTCTTCCCAGTATTTTCCTCCCTTACCCCATAACTTTTATTATATATATATATATATATATATATTTTTTGTGGATATCATGTCTTCTAATTCAACACAGCCTGTACTTTTTGTACGTGTGTGTGTGTCTGTTTGTCTGTATGTATGTGTGTATGTATACAATCCCTCCACCTACTCAAATACTGAGAAGAGTCTTAAGAGGTATAAATATTTCTTTCCATGAAGGAATCTAAACAGTTCAGCTTTAGAATGTCTTTCATGATTTCTCTTTCCTGTTTACCTTTTCAAGGTTATCTTGATTGTTGTATTTGAAAGTCAAATTTTCTATACATTTCTGGTCTTTTAAAATGAATGCTTGAAAGTCCTTTGTATCATTGCATGACCATACCCTCCTTTTAAGTATTATGCTCAGTGTTGTTGGGTAAGCGATTCTTGGTTTTATTCCCAGTTCCTTTGACTTCTGGAATATCCTATTCCAAGGATAGCCTATTTTCAATCCCTCAAGGTTGAAGCTGTCAGACCCTGTGTTATTCTGATTGTATTTTAACAGTACTCGAATTGTTTCTTTCTAGTTGCTGGTAGTATTTTCTCCTTGACAGTGGAACTCTAAAATTTGGCCACAATATTTCTAGGAGTTTCTCTTTTCTGGTCTCTATCAGGAGATGATTAGTGGATTCTTTCAGTATTTATTTTGCCCTCTGGTTCTAGAATATCAGGAAAGTTTTCCTCAATAATTTCATGAATGATAATGTCTAGGTTCTTTTTTTGATCATGGCTTTCAGGTCTTCCCATAACTTTTAAATTGTCTCTACTGGATCGATTTTCCAGGTCAGTTGTTTTTCCAATGAGATATTTCACAATATCTTCTATTTTTTCAAACTTTTGGTTTTGTTTTCTAACCGCTTGGTTTACCTCATAGTCATTCATTTCCCTGAACTCAATTCTCTTTCAGAGAACTATTTTGTTCAGTGAGCTTTTGAACTTTCTCCTCTATTTGGCTAATTCTGCTTTTTAATGCCTCCTTCTCTTCATTGGCTTTTTGGACCACTTTTTCCAATTGAGTTAGCATCTTTTTTAAAGCTGTTATTTTCTTCAGCAGTTTTTGTTTCTCTTTTAGCAAGCTGGTAACTCATTTTTCAAGCTCTTCTATTTCCTGAGCCTAGTTCTGGCAACAGGGGTCTTAACTTCCTGTGACAGTAAGCCTTGTTCTTTCTCATCTGAAGGAGGAGAGGTGACATCTGTTCACCAAGAAAGTAACCTTCTATACTCTTATTTTTTTCCATTTTTTGAGCCTTTTCCCAGCCAGTGACTTGACTTCTGAATCTTTTGTCAAGAGATTAGACTCAGCTACTCAGTTCCCATGGGCTTTGGGTGGGGGCAGGGCTGTCACTCAGGGCTGGGGTTTAGATCGACTGCTCCCTACTGCGAGAGGCTTTAAGCTTAGCTGGCTGAACAATGAATCCAGGTTACTTCCCAGCCTCTGTTGCTGCCTACAGTCTGCTGCCTTGGCCTCGGCCATCACCTGGGGCTATTGCTGGAAGAACCCCATTCCCTCTAGCCCAGCTGGGAAAGCCCTCTCCTACTGACGTTTGCAGCTTTCTTTGTTGCTTATAGTTTGATGTATCTGGGAGCTTCCATGCTAGGAACTTTGACTAAAGGTCTATTCAGGTCCTGTTCCTCCTACTGCCATGTGGCCAGGGCTGTGCTCCACTCCATTAAGTGTTCCATGTAATAGACCTTTCCTGTTGGCCTTCCAGGATTATCTTTGGCTGGAAATCTCTTTCACTCTGTTGTTCTGTGGCTTCTGCTACTCTAGACTTTTTTGAGAGTCATTTTTACAGGTATTTTGTGGGTTGTGGGGGAAGCACTAGAGCATATGCGTCTTTCTACAAGAAGACTGCTTCAGAGAGCAGAATTAGCCAAATGGAAAAGGAGGTTCAAAAGCTCACTAAAGAAAATAATTCTTGGGGGCAGAGCCAAGATGGCGGAGAGAGAGCAATGACTCGCCTAAGCTCTTGGACAATCTCCTTTGGATACCTCTGAAAGGAGAATCTGAACAAATTTTGTAGGTGCAGAATCCAGTGGGAGACAGACTGTGACAGATTCAGAGCCCAGGTTAGATCAGAAGGTCCATGGGAAGGATCTGTTCCACTGGGGTGATCCCCCAGCACATAGCGTGGTGTGGTCAGCACAGCAGAGCAGAGGGGACCCAAGAAGCCTGAGAGAGGCGGGTGGAACCAGCGGAGCGGGAGACAAGCCGAACCAAGCCGGTGAGAGCCACTGAGTGCCAGATATCAGTTCAGCAGCTCCTGAGACCTTCAGCCTGAAGATTAAACTTTGGTAAGTAACCTACTTGAACTTCCGGGAGCCAGGATGGCAGAGTGATCAGTAAATGCTCTCTCCTCCCTGCCTGATGACAGTGAAAGAACCATAAAATATTTCCTCAGAAAAATCCTGGGTCAGAGGGAACAGCATAAGGGAGCAAATAGTCTCATAACACCAGAGGCTAGGAAAATAGCTAAGGGGGATTCCTCCTACAGTGGGGGAGGTGAATGAGAAGGACAGAAGACCCAGGGCAGAGAAAACTCGCACTAGGACCCAGGCAAGCCTCAGTGCCAGGAGAGGAGCCAGGAGGGGTGGGAACATGCATTAGCATCTAGGCGTGCCACAGCCCTCCAGAGGAAAAGGGAAGACAATAGGAAAGCTGGGATCACCATCCTCTGAGCTTGCCTTTGCCTCAGTTCAGCTGAAGAGATCTCCTGTGACCAGACCACTCCTCCCACACATTTAACAAGCTAACCCCAGGGTTGATCCAGGAAACAAAAAACAAAAACCTGCTTTTAGCTTTTTCACACATCCACTCAACACAAAGTTCTGTAGCTTCTGACTGAAAGAACCAGAAGCTATAACACTCAGTCAGCATCATGAACAGGACAAGGCAGATGAAGGGTGAAAAAACCATAGAATCTTTCTATGGGGATAAGGACCAAAACACAAACACCAAAGAGGTCAGAGCTGAGACTGTACTTCCATCTGAAACTTCAGAAGGGACTATGAACTTCTCACAAGCACAAGCAGCTCTCCTGGAACAGTTGAAGAAGGAAATAGAAGAAAAACTGGCTAATGATTTTAAAATTATAAAAAAAGAATTCACTGATAAGAACATCACTTTGAAAAGGAAAATTGAACAAATGAAAAGGAAGTTCAAAAATTAACTGGAGAAAATAATTCCCTAAAAGGAAGAGCTGATCAAACGGAAAAGGAAGCCCAAAACCTAACTGGGAAAATTGGTCAAATGGAAAAGGAAGCACAAAAATTAACTGGAGAAAATAGCTCCTTAAAGGGAAAAATTGGTCAGATGGAAGAGGAGATGCAAAATTTAACTGAAGAAAACAATATGATAAAGATTAGAATTGGGCAAGTAGAAACTAATGACTCAATGAGGCAGCAAGAATCAGTCAAACAAAATCTAAAGAATGAAAAGATAGAAGAAAATGTAAAATATTTAACTGGAAAAACATCTGAACTGGAAAATAGATCCAGCAGAGAAAATTTAAGAATTATTGGCCTGCCAGAAATCCATTATGAAGAAAAGAGCCTGGACAATGTATTCCAGGAAATCATCAAGGAAAATGGCCCAGAAGTGCTAGATTCAGAGAGCAAAATGTCATCGAAAGAATCCACGGTTCCCCTCCCGAAAGGGATCCCAAACTCAAAACCCCAAGAAATATCGTTGCCAAATTCCAGAGCTATCAAGTGAAGGAGAAAATACTACAAGCATACAGAAAGAAACAATTCAAATATCAAGGACATACAGTCAGGATCACACAGGACCTTGCAGCTTCTACATTAAATGATCAAAAGAATTGGAACCCAATATTCTGTAAGGCAAAGGAGTTGGGACTTCAACCAAGGATCAACTACCCAGCAAAGTTCAGCATAACATTTCAGGCAAGGAGAAAGTCATTCAACGAAATAAGGGATTTCCAGAGCTTCCTGACCAAAACGCCAGAACTCAATAGACAATTTGATCTTCAAATGCAGGTCTCAAGAGAATCCTAAAAAGGTAAACAGGGGGGAAAAAACAAAAACAAAAACTTGTTGCTCAATTAGGGCAAACTGTTTACCTCCCTATAAGGGAAGATGATACCTGTTAGTCTTGAGAACTGTGCAGCTATTATGATAAAAGGGATATACATAGAGAGAACGGGTATAAAGTAAATGATGTCATGTCAAAAATATGATTGAAGTATGAGATGGGATTGTAATAAGAGGTGTGAAAAGGAAGAAGCAGAAAATGGCAAATTACATCACAGGAAGAAGTACAAAATTACAGTAGAGGGAAGGAGGGGAGGGAGATGAGCATTGTTTGAGAGGTACTCTCATCTGATTTGTTCAAAGGAGGGAACAATAATCTTAAGTAGATAATCCTAACTAGCTCTATGGGTAGTAAGAGGGGAAGGGGGAAGAAAGGGGAGGGAGGCTAAAAGGGAGGGAAGAAGCAATAAGAGTAAAGGGGACTAAAAGGGAGGGGGGCTAAAAGAAGGAGGGGAAGGCTGCAGGAGGAGGGGGTGAAAAGTGAATACTATTGAGGAGGGGAAGGGAGATGGGAGAGCTAAAAGCAAAAATGGCGGGAAAGTGGTTGGAGGGAAATACACAGATTGTAATCATAACTGTGAATGTGAATGGAATGAATTCTCCCATAAAACGGAGACGGATAGCAGAATGGATTAAAAGCCATAATCCAACAATATGCTGCTTACAAGAAACACATTTGAAACGGGGAGATACACATAGGATAAAGGTCAAAGGATGGAGCAGAATATATTGTGCTTCAGCTCATGTAAGAAAGGCAGGAGTAGCAATCCTAATCTCAGACAAACAAAAGCAGAAATAGATCTAATCAAAAGGAATAAGGATGGAAACCATATCCTGCTAAAAGGCACCATAGACAATGAAGCAGTATCATTACTAAACATGTATGCTCCAAGTGGTATAGCATCCAGATTCTTAGAGGAGAGGTTGGGAGAATTGAAGGAAGAAATTGACAGCAAAACTATACTAGTGGGGGACCTCAACCTCCCCCTCTCTGACCTCAATAAATCTAGCCTCAAAATAAACAAGAAAGAGGTTAAGGAGGTAAATAATACTCTGGATAAGGTAAATATGATAGATCTTCGGAGGAAATTGAATGGGAATAGAAAGGAATATACCTTTTTCTCAGCCGTACATGGAACATTTACAAAAATTGACCATGTAGTAGGACATAAAAATCTCACAATCCAGTGCAGAAAGGTAGAGATAATCAAAAAGAAAATAATTCTTTAAAAATTAGATTGGACTAGATGAAAGCTAATTATTTTGTGAGAAACAAAGACATTAGAAAAGAAAACCAAAAGAATGAAAAAGTATAAGACAATGTGAAATATCTTATTGGAAAATCAATTGATCTGAAAATAGATCCAGGAGAGAAAATTTAATAATTTTTGGAATACCAGAAAGCCATGATCAAACCAGAGTCTAGATGTCATTTTTCACGTAATTATCAATGAATTCTGCCCTGATATTCTGGAACCAGAGGGTAAAATGAATATTGAAAGAATTCACTGATCACCTCTTGAAAGAGATCTGAAAAGAAAACTCCTAGGAGTATTGCAGCCAAATTCAAGAGTTACCAGGTCATGCAGAAAATATTTCAAGCTTCCAGAAAGAAACAATTCAACTATTGTGGAAATACAATCAGGATAACACAGGATCTAACAGCTTCTATAATTAAGGGATAGAAGGGCTTGGAATATAATATTCCTGAAGTCAAAGAAATTAGAACGAAAACCCAGAATCACCTACCCAGCAAAACTGAGTATAATACTTCAAGGGAAATATGATCATTCAATGAAATAGAGGATTTTCAAGGACTCTTGATGAAAAGACCAGAGCTGAATAGAAAATTTGACTTTCAAACACAAGAATCAAGAGAAGCACGAAAAAGTAAACAGGAAAGAGAAATCATAAGGGACTTACTAAACCTGAATTGTTTACATTCCAACATGGAAAGATAATATTTGTAACTTTTGAAACTTTTCTCAGTATTTTGGTAGTTGGAAGGATTACACACATACACACATACATGCACACACACATATGTAGATAGAGGGCACCGGGTGAGTTGAATAGGAAATGGTGATAATCTAAATAATTAAAATGAAGTGGTGAGTGAGGAATATATTGGGAGGAGGAAAGCAGAAATGGAATGGAGCAAATCACTTCTCATAAAAAAGGCAAGAAAAAGCTTTTTTCAATGAAGGGGAAAAGGGGAGTTGAGTGGGAAAAAATGAACCTTACTCTCATCACATTTGGCTTAAGGAGGGAATAACATGCACACTCAATTTGGTACTAAAATCTATCTTATACTACAGGAAAGCTGGGCAGAAGGGGATAAGTAGGGTGTGGGGGATGATAGAGAGAAAATGAAAGGAGGAGGTTAATTAGAAGTAAACATTTTTGGGGAGGAATAATGTCAAAAGAGAGAATAGAATAAATGGGGGAGCACGATAGGATGGAGAGAAATACAGGTAGCTTTCCACACCATGACTATTATGGAAGTCCTTAGCAAAACTATGCATATATAGCTTATAATGAATTGCTTGCCTTCTCAGTAGGGATGGGTGGTGAGAGAGGAAGGGAGAGAAGTTAGCACTCAAAGTTTTGTGAACGATTGTTGAAAATTGTTTTAGTGTGTAACTGGAAAATAAGAAATATACATAATGGATTATAGAAATCTATCTTGCCCTACAAGAAAAGAGAGAAGGTGGAGATAAGGGAAGGGATGGGCGTGATAGAAGGGAGGGTAGATTGGAGGAAGGGGTAATCAGAATGCACAGTGCTTTGGGTTGGGAGGGATGGGGAGAAAATTTGAAACTCAAAATCTTGCAGAAATGAATGTTGAAAACTAAAAATAAATAAATTGAAAAAGTATTGCTATAAATATGGCATTGAATGTGGACCTTTTGCTTGTCTCAGTCATTTTCTAGGGGTATATGACTGTCATTGATCACTTTGGGACAAAGACTATGGAAATTTAGGCAATAGTTTTAAACCTCTTCTCTCAATTCGTTATTTCCTTTACCTCAGCAACTTTTCATCCTCAATCTTCTTGAAGCTTTTCTTACCCTCTCTGCTGAGAACTTTGCCTCATATTTTACCAAAAAAAATTAGGCTATTCTAGTAGACCTTCCTCTTTTCCTTTACTTCTCAATTCATAGCACTCAAATCTCAAATTCATAGCACTCTTCCTCTACTTTCTCCTTCATCTCTATTTTACATAAAAAATTGTTCTCTCTCCTTTCTAAGGCAATCCCCAATCCATGCACATGTGATCCCATGCTTTCCCATATTCTCCAACAGAATTGCTTCATCTCTCATCCCTACTCTTTCAGTAATCTTAAATCTCTGTTTAGGCAGCTTTTCTACTGCCTATAAGCATGCCTCCCTCATCTTCAAAAAACCTTCAGCTGATCTATCCATCCCCTATACCTATCTTCCTAAATCTCTCCTTCCTTTCAGTGTTAAAGTCTTTGAGAAGGCTATCTATAATAGATGCCTCCATTTTTTTTCTTCAAATCTGGTTTCTGACCTCATCATTCAATACAAATTGTTCTCTTCAAAGTTACCACAAAGTTACCAATGACCTCCTAATTTTCAAATATATTAGTGTTTCCTAGTCATTGTTCTTGAGCTTTCTGCAGCTTTTGACACTGTTGATTAACCTCTTCTCCTTAAAGCTATCTGTTCTCCAGGTTTTTATGAAACTACTTTCTCTTGGCTATCCTCTGACCTGTCAAGATTGCTCCTTATCTACCCTTTTCTTGATCTTCATCCAAGTCCCACCCATTAACTGTGGCTATCTTCCCAGTCTCTTTTACTGATCCTCTTTTCTTGTCCCTCTGTATTATCTCACTCAGCAATCTCATCAGCTCCCCAAGTTTCAATGATCATTTCTACATGAATGATTCTCAGATCTACTTGTCTGTCTCTGACATAGACCTGGTCTTACAACTCCTACTGCCTATTAGCCATCTAAAATAGGATATGCTATTAATATCTTAAACTTAGCATGTCCAAAACTAAACTTATTATCTTTCTTACCAAACCTTCCCATCTTCCTTACTTCTCTATTATTTTAGAGGATACCACTAGCCTTCCAGTAGCCCAAAATAGCAACCTAGGAGTCATAAAGTATTCCTTACTCACTCATCACTCCAATATGTTGCCAAGTCCTGATGATATTACTTTCATACCATCTTTTGTATATTCCACCTTCTATTCTCTTATGCTGCCACTACCCTGCTACATCCACTTATCATCCTATGTTTTATTTATTATAGTCTTCTCCACTCTGAATCTGCTGCTCGTCTTGGTTTCAACTCCACAGAACAAGATACCCCTGGTCTCAGCCTCTTCCTTTTCCTGCTTTGTGTGTGTTTGCATGTGTGTGTGTGTGTGTATGTGTGTCTGTGGCTGTGTTGTATCCCACCCCTTCAATTAGACCATAAGCTTCTTGAAAGCAAGGACTGTCTTTTTTTTTCATTAGTTGTGTCCTCCACACTAAGCACATAATAGGTGCTTCTTAAATGTGTATTGAATTTGTTAGTCGTTTTCCATGCCTCAAGTCTCTTTCTGAAACAGTCTATCTTCCATTTAACTATAAAATTGAACTTCCAAACGTTCAGATTTGATTGTATTACCTAACTGTTCAGTAAACTTCGGTGGCTCACTATTGACTCCAGGGTCACATATATAGTCTTCTATTTGGCTTTTACAGCTTTTCATAACGTGGCATTTTTCTCCTTTTCCAGTGCCTTTATACCTGATTCCATTTCACATACTCTGAGGTCCAGTGACACCAGCCACCTAGCTGTTCCTCCCCCAGCACACTTTATCTCCCAATTCTGCTGTCTTATCTCAGTCTCCATATTTACTTTCAGTCTCAGCTAAATTCCCATCTTGTGTAGGAAGTCTTTCTAGTCCTTAATCTTAGTCTTCTCTTTCTGAAATCATCCGCAATTTACATTAAAAAATCTTATTAGTAACATGTTCCTTGTATGTTTGTCTCCTTTCATAAGACTGTGAGTGGTCTGAGAGCATGACCTCTTTTTTGTTTGTTTTATTTTTGCCTTTAGTGTATCCCTAGAGCTTAGCACAATCCTTAGCACATAGTAGTCACTTAAATCTTGTTTATTCACTTTATTTCCTTAATTTCAAATTGTTCTTTAGAATGGTTATGGGGATTTACAAATCCATCAGTACATTAATATGCTCTGTTCTTTCACATTGACAATTTCCTCCTTTTGTCTTCTGATTACAATAGCCTTCTGATGGATCTCTTACCTCTAGTCTCTTCCAATTCAGTTCATCCTATATTTAACCCTAAAATGATTTTCTAAAAATTCAAGTCTCACCATATCTCCTAAGGAAATGATAAATTCATCAAACTCCAGTGCCTATTGATTATACCAAGTTCAAATATAAAATCAACTCTTGGACATTTAAAGTCTTTCCAAATCTAGCCCTTTCTTTCATTGCTACTCTTCTTAAATATTACTCCCCTTCATTTGCATTTTAATCCAATTAACCAGACAACTCATTATTCTTTGCAGGAGACACTCCATCTCTAAAGCCTTCATTTGTCCTGTAGATCTCTCATACCTGGAATGTTCACTCTCCTCATCGCTTATTCCTAATTTCCTTTGGGTTTCTTTAAGACTTTGCTTAATTCCCACTACCTCCTGGGGGAAGAACTCTCTTTCCATTGCACCCCTCAGTCTCTCCCCTCTTAAATTACAATATATATTGATGCATATGTACATAATGAATAATAAGAGTGACTTGTCATTTTGTCTATCCTGTCAAGATGTGCAATCAAGGTCCCTGTTTTTGGCTTTTTAGTGTCACTGGTATGTAAATTTGTACATATTATGTACTCAATAATTGCTCACAAATGGGATGGCTGAATGTATGACCTTTAGTAATTCATTTTGCAGTTGAGGGACACATTTTCCTCATTCATTCCATCAGCTCCTTCAATTTCTAACACTGTCCAACTTTAATTTCTTAGAATACTGAAAGGTTACTTCATACATTCATTTCCTCTGGTATAAGAGGAGATCACCTAATGGAATCTTGGCTGGCCCTGAAGTCAGTAAGAATTGAATTTAATTCTGGCTTTGACACATTAGCTATGTGATCATGACTAATCTCTTAGTGACCTAAATTTACTAAGTCTCTATGTTATAAATGAGTCATAACTTTTCATCAATGCAAATAATTTTCTCCCACTGAAGAAAAAGAAGATCCAGACTAAAAAAAGGAACAACAAAAGAGATTTTATTTCAATGGTGTGCAAAGGAATATGACTATTAACTGTTCTGTCTTCAAAATGGGAAAAATGACTCCATTTGCCTAGTCTTTATTTTATTTGAAAAATGTTTCCAAAGACCCATGCACTTTCTAATAATAATAATAATTCATCTAATGTTGCATTTTATAGTTCCAAAGTAGTTCATATGCATCATATTATTTCCTATGATCCTCACAAAAACCCAATAATGCATGTACTACATAACAATATTTTCCTGCAGGCCATTGCTTGCAACATTCTCTGAAAGTTTGTTGTCATGGAAATGGATGGTGCTTGTCTTTAACAGTTTGCTACAGGATAATAGATGGTCACAGGGACAAGCTTTCATCTGACTTCCTAATTCATTCTCAACCTCTGATAAATGATTAAATGTAATAGATGTCTGAAACAGATGGAAATGCTAAAATAATACAAGAGCTTACATAGCCTAAAGAAGGATGTTCATGGAACATTTTCCTACACATCAGTCTACAAATGCAATACAGTACAATTTGAACATAGAGGATGGGTATGGGGATGATATTTTGTGGACTTAAGCAAAGAATAAAATCAAAGAAAAACTGAATTTTGTTTAACTTGATAGGGAAAGAATTACATTTTTTTTTTACAAGCACAAATAGCAAATAATTGTAGTCTTTTATTTAAACTCATGAAAAAGGGAAGTGAACTAGGTGAGGAAAATGAAACAATTTCCTAATGAGGAGATTTAATTTGCTTATCCATTTGCGGAAAAGGTAGTGACAGCATAGGCTTAATTGAAGACTGTGCGTGTGGATTGTGATTATTTGATTTGCTTATTATAATGATATTTTTATACATTTTTAAATTGAAACCCACAGGCCTTAAGTGACAGACAGAACTCCAAAGTGAGGTCAAAATCTGATTAAAATCTATTTGGGAAATGGTTTGACAATATAAATAAAAATACAATATGACAAAGATAATGCTAATTTGTAGTTTTCTAAGTCAATATACAGTCTACAGAAATTTGTTACTATTTGAGTTTGTTGCCATTTTAAGGGGACAGTTAGGTGGCACAGTAGATAGATCACTAGACTTGCAATCAGGAAAACTCATCTTCATGAGTTCAAATTCAGCCTCAGACACTACTAGCTCTGTGACCCTGGGCAAGTCACTTAACCCTCTTGTCTCAGTTTCCTCATCTGTAAAACGAGCTGGAGAAGGAAATGGAAAGGCATTCCGGCATCTTTGCTGGGAAAACTCCCAAAAATGGGGTCACAAAGAGTTGGACAGCACTAAACAACTAACAACAAAAACTACTTTAAGAAAGTTATCTGAGATCTTAGGTGACTTTCCCAAGGTCACAAAGATTGTAGTCATCAGAGATAAGACTTGAACCCAGGCTTTTCAAACTCTTTTCAGTGTGTAAGGGTGCCTTTTATATGAACTTTATAACAAAATAATTGGTATTGCTATCAATTGGAAAGAGGGAACCCTATTTCTCAGAGAAAGGCTGCCCAAGGCTATTCAAATAAAGAATAAGTCTTGGACTGATCCTAGCAGACTGAAATGGCTTCAAGTAATGATGAAGAAATGGACTGCATTCATATTATCTGATGATCAGCCTTCACAGTGCAGATTGAGTAATGGAGTTTTCAGCCATGGTAACTTAATGAAATCAAAGATCCTTTAATAATAAATAGTGTCCTATATATTTCATAGTCTTTATACTTAAATATTATATTCTTTATAGTCAACAGAGTAGCTAGGTGGTAAAGTAGAAAGAGTGCTGGACCTGGAGTCAAGAGGGTCTGAATTCAAATCTGGCTTGAGACATTTACCAGTTGTATGAAGCTAAGCAAGCCACTTACCTTCTGTCTGCCTCAGTGACCATATCTATAAAACGGACACAATAATAGTACCTTCATCCCGGACCTGATCAACAGATCAAATAAAGTAACATTAATAAAACACCATGTCAAACTTAAAGCACTATATAGATGCTAGTTTAAATATACAACTGCACCTCTGTCAATTTTGTCTAGCATTATGCCTATTTTTTTATTCTTTCTTAATTAAAAAAAAAATTGGGGGGAGGAGCAAGTTGAACCAGACCTCTAATTACAGTGTATAGGTAACTACCAGTGAGAAAATGTCTTTCCCAAGAGTATTGCTAGGGAGCAATGAGAGAGAAATTAGGAGAATTGTTAAGGATCATATAGTCAATTGGGTGTCAGAGTTTGGACATGGAATGAGGCCTCTATCCATTATTCTACATTGTCTCTTTCTCAAAAGTTTTGGAGGTTGAGGTTAAAAGTTACCTTTTTTTAAAATGACAACTGGCTAGATATTATAAGTAAACTCTCAAATAATAATTTTTCACTTGTAGTTGATAAATGAGAATAAGAACATAAGTAAATGGTAAATTGGATATTTTGAAAGAAAGTCAGAGACTCAATAAATTTTCTTAGTTACAAATTATTTCACTAACATTTTTCTATTCAGTTTTTATTTGTGTTTGCATTAATGGTTCTAAGTATTTAATGTGCATTCAACTACTTATTGTTATGAATGCTACAGGTAATCAAACCTGTAAAAAAAAAAAGAAATAGAATCCATAGTGGCTAATGTCTCTTGTTATTATCTTGAATTATGGTCCCTAAACAGTGGTTTATTTATACTTTTCACAGCGATGTAGTGGAAAATATCTCTTAGTTTGTATGTTTGCACACAGTAGACCCTTCTCATATCTTTGTTAAATTGTACTGAATTAAATAGTAAAGATGTTATTTGTGTATGATGGTTAGAAGCAGAGCTGATGTGAATAAAGTTAGGAGTGAGGTCTTTAAGTATGATAAAAGATGGCGTTTATAAAGTACTTTAAGTAGGGATACGCTGGTAAATGTTTAACAACTGGCTCTCAGAAATACATACATGACAGAGTTTTCCAGGCTGGCAAAGTTCTTAACATATATTATTTCATCAGATTCCAACAACATCTCTGTGAGGTACTACAGTTATAATTTTTCCCTCTTTGTGTTTGTGTGGTTGTCCTTCCTTCTTGAGGAGAACCATGACATCAGGATGATGATATGACTTGAAGCTGACTTTCATTTGAGGGAGGGAGGGCTGTGTAAGGTCATGAACCTCACTTTCTTCTTCTGAGCCATCTGGGTCCAGTGCCCTGATATTCTTCAGAACGGCTGGAGATGGCCCTTGATGCAATGTGAGACCCTGGCCCTTTCAGACTGAGGTCTTGCCACATTCTCACATTGAGTGAGATACACCCATTCAATGAATACATTTCTTTAAGTTACTCAGAGGATAGCCCCTTTAATGAAAAAAAATCAAACTGGAGGGGGAAGACCCTCAGGGTTCCTGGGTAAAAGAGAAACAATTGCTATTTAATTATTACAAATAAAAAAATCATAAAAAAGATCATAAAAATGGGAAAAGGATCCGCATGTCCAAAAATATTTACAGCAGCTCTTTTTGTGATGGCAAAGAATTGGAAACTGAGGGGATGTCCATCAATTGGGGAATGGTGGAACAAGTTGTATTATTATTTTTATGAAACAGATAATTATCAAAAGAAGTATCAAAGAGGGATCTTGGATTGGAATTGTGAAGTCAGAGTCTAAGTTCAAATCTTTCACTTTGTGCTATGTGACACTGGGCTAGACCTATTCCCAAACCCGATTTCATTCTTTTCATAATAGAGAAGGAACTGGATAGAATGATAAAAATTCCAACATATAAAATTTTTCTGGACAATTTAGTGTAATAAACAGAACACTCTACATAGAGTCCTGAAGGCCTGAGTTCAAGTCCTAGCTCTAACATTCAAGATTTGTGTGTGTGGGTGCATATACGTTTGTGTATACATACACATACACACACATAAACACACACACATATATTTATATATATATATTTATATATACATACATACATATATACACACACACACACACACACACACATGAGTATAAAGAGGATTTAGAGGTTATCTATTCCATGAGTATAAAGAGGATTTAGAGGTTATCTATTCCAACCCTCTTATTTTATAGATAAGAAAAATAAGGCCTACAGAGAAGTGACAGACCCAAGATCAAATGCATAAAAAGTGACAATGAGGATCTGAATTCATAACCAAAGCCAGTTTGATATTTGTGCAAATATGGACAAGCCATTCAACCCACCTATCTCTGTCTTAGTTTTCTCATCTGTAACATGGGGATAATAATAGATGTATTGGATTAACAAGACTGTTACCCACTTAATATAAAAGGTAGCTGAGTTATTTTTGTTCTGTCATGTCTGATTCTTCTTGACTCCATTTGGATTTTTCTTGACAAAGATATCAAAGTAGTTTGTCATTTTCTTCTCCAGCTCATGAGGAACTGAGACAAACAGGGTTAAGTGACTTGCCCAGGACCACATAGCTAATTAGCATCTGAGGCCCGATTTAAACAGATCTTATTGACTTGAGGCCCAGTGCTCTATCCACTGTGGCACTTATCTGCCCCAGCAGAAATTTAGAGAAGCTTCATGATTTGCTATTGGTCACTCATTTGTTCAAATCTTGGTCTTCCTTCCTTCAGGTCAGTCAAGTTGTCCACTACAATGTGTTACTTCTCAACTCTATATATAGATTGAAGTTGTTAAAGATAAACTCTTTAACTCTATCCTCCTTGAAGTCAGTAACTATCATTTTTCATCTTTGCATCACAAATGTGGTAGAAGGGCTCCAATATGGCAGTCATCATGATAACTCAAATGAATATAGCCATTCTATGAATAAAGAAAATGAAGGTCAGAGAGGTCACATTGCTTGTTTGTAGTTCCTAGGCTAACAAATGGCAGAGCCAGCAATAGCAGGAGGTCTGGTGCTGTTTGTACTATACAACACTTCCATTTATTTCACAGTTCTAGAACATTTTCTGTCTCCATATAATTAGCTTAACAATCAATTATTCAATTAATTTAATAAACATTTATTAATCAGAAATGAGAAAGAAGGTAGTTGGTATCAAGGAGCTTCCAAAAATAAATAAAAAAGACAGAGTTGTTGTCCTTGTTTGGGAAATGGAATGGGAGTGAAGGTAGATGACTGATTTCAATGGTTTGAGAACTCCCTGAACCAATGAAGCTTAGCAACTCTTCAGCTTATATTCACAGAAAGCTGTGTAAGCCCTTGAGAGGTTAAATGATTCAACCATAGTCATACAGCCAATATGTACTAGAGGATTTGAACCTGCATCTTTCCAATCCCAAATTAAAGTTATTTTTAAAAACAACAATCCAGGATGAGCTGTGCAGTTATTGTAGCCAGCCAAATTTGAACGGTAAAGACATATCTGTGCAGGTCACACAAGAACATCTATCTTATACGTCTATTTTTATATTGTTTCTACTTCAGAGATTTCGTGGTACCAGTTGTTTTTTGGCCACTTGGTATTTAATAAAGGATTGCTGAATTGAATTGAATTGAGCAACTGATAGTTGAGTTATGCATAATTATGAAGCCAAAGCTGTGGGAATGGACAGTGGAATAATTCTGAATGAAGACAAGGCAGAGAATAAAGCAATCTCAGGGCATGAGCGGGAAACTTCTGTGTGTAAAGTTCAGTAAAGAAGATGGCAATTACCAAAGACATTGTCAAAAAGTTATCAGACAATAAACTCTGATATAATGAAGATAATTTTTTGCATTTGTAATGTTTTTATACTTTTATCAAGCATTTTCATAAATATCTGATCATGTAATGAAAGTAAAGGATAATTCTACTTCTATCCACATGTTGTCAAGAGATCCAGAGATCAATACCCTCCATCCTTGTAGAGAGTTTACAGGAAGGCATTAACAAAAATGAACCAAGATGAGAAGTCATGAATGGGTTTCAATCGTCACTAATTAAATGCATACCCATGTCAGCAAGATCATAGATTTATCAGAGCATGGAAGTTTCATGTATATTTATTCTCCAAGATGTTGTGGTTAATCAAATGTGTGATAAGTAGGCAAATAATTAACATTAGAAGCAACATATAATAGATATGGGGCTAAGCAGGAAAAAAAATTTGCATGTAATTAATCATAATAAGAAGTAAAGTGTCTGGTCATTTGATGGTCAATGAAGTCTGGAATCACTAAAGAATAGATGCCTATTCAACATTTTCACCAATACACTTAAAATAATTTTTTTTCTTTACTGGTAGTGCTTTACTCACCCCGGGCCTTTCAGCTATTGGTATCTGGCACAATAACTTAGAAGGGTAAATTAGGCCAGGGAAATAGTTTTTAAGTCCATTATAATCAAACCATCTAACTGTCAGCAGTCTGTTGTCTCTGAGGACAATTCATTCAAGAAAAGGACTGGACAGTTTGATGAGATATTTAGGACAGCACATTACCTGGTGAGATAATTTTCAGAATAATTTTATCTTTTGAAATAGAAACCTAGTAACCAAAGAGTGTATGAGGTAAGCCATAACAACAATTTGAAATCTCTTTTGGTTAGCAATGCCAAGTAAGAGCCAAATCAGTTTCAACACTAAAAGGCTAAAATTGGAGGAGAAAAAGCAGAAAATCATTTTGTTGGTGAGATTTACTACTGGGTAGGAGAAATTTGAAATGTTAGACACATGAAGATAATAAACAGGGAGAATGTGGTGTCCTTAAAAGATGTACTTTAAAGCCCTGTTATGGCACAGAGGTTACCTTGAGTTCTCAAAGTCTTCATGAGGGGAATGCAAATCCTGGCAAGCCCTAACAGCCTGAAAAAACTTTGAGAATGAATATGCTCAAATGAGGTAATGTAGGTAATAAGGATCAAGTGCATTGTCAACATAAAAGAATTACAATGAAAGTCAGCTATTATTATTAGCCAAGGATGTGCTTGCTGAGGTCTGAGATTACTTAGCATAGCTAAATTTGAAGTTGCTTATGATCAGAAAGTTAGTTGCTGGGAATTTTTTGTTAGTTTTGGTTTATTACATTTTCCTTTGTTTAGAAAAAGTAACTAAGATGGTCCATTAAAACTTAGTGAGATGGGTTGCAAAAAACACCAATGAAATTATTTATCTTTAAAGGAGAAAATGATCTATTAAATGTCTACTATATACTAGGCATTGTGCTAAGTGCTTTAAAAATATCATATCATTTGATCCACATTATTCTCATTTCGTTATCCTCAAATTATCCTCATTTCATCCCTGGGAAGTTAGTATTATTATTTCCATTTTATAGTTGAGGAAACTGAGGCAAACACAAATTAAATGGCTTGCCCAGGGGCACACAGCTAGTAAGTGTCTGAGGCCAGATCTGAATTAAGGTCTTCCTAACTGCAGGCCCAATGCTCTATCCACTGAAGAATAGAGAAGATCAGACTATCCCTCCTCCAATCCACCTTTCTTTAAAAAGGAAGTAAAAGAATAATAATAGTTGTAATCATAAGATACTTGCAAGAATTTGTGACTGGAAGCGTTACTTTTCTGGTCTGAACATTCTCTACTTTTTTTGTTATTTTCTTTCTCTCTACAGAACACAGTCTTGCCTTTGTAGCTTCAATGTTGAGTGTGACTACAAAGTCTGATTATGATGTGGTGAGACTGATTCTCTAATTTATGTAAGGAAATCACTTTATTTTATGATCACACAATGAACTATCAAGTCACATGACACTAACATGATTAACTAAAGAAATGACTCACTCTGAGATCAGCCTATTTTTACTCTGCTTTTCTTCTACCATCACACCTTTCCCTGGCTTCTATTATATTGTGAAATAGGTAGGATATATGGATTCAATTTCTTTGGAACCCTAAGTATTTGGGACAGTGCTCAGGCAGAAAAAGTCAACCCAGAGGGTTGCTCAAATCTGGTGATGATCAACATTGTTAAAGAATGATATTGTGCCACAGCAGAACAGAGCCATGGAGGGGGCCTGGAGGTCACTTGGTTTTATACTATTATTTGAGAGATGAGGATACTGAGACTCACTGAGATGAAGTGATGTTTTCCAAGTAAGTATTGGATGGAGGTGGGGCTAGAAATCAGATCTCAGAGCTCTTACTTTGATCTGTGGTTCTTTCACTATGCCTCCTGATCAAAGGAGCAATATTGACACATCTAGCATTCTCAAGTCAGTGCCAGGCACATGAGCCCTTAATAGATGCTTGTTGATGGACTGAAATGGGTTGCAGCCTATACCAAGAGGGCAAACTGTCCTGCCTTCTGATTCATTTACTCTTAGCCACAGACCATTCAGGGGCAACTAGGTGGTGCAGTGGATAAAGTGCTTGGTGTGAAGTCAGGAAGACTCATCTTCCTGAGTTCAAATATGACTTCAGACACTTACTAGTTGTGTGACTCTGAACAAGTCACTGAATCCTATTTGCCTCCGTTTTCTCATCTGTAAAAATGAGCTGGAGAAGGAAACAACAAAGCACTCTAGTATCTTTGCCAAGAAAATCCCAAATAGGATCATGAAGAGTTAGATACGTGAGTGAAATGATTGAACACCAGTAACAAACCAGTCATTCAATGTGTGAACTCTGCTAATAATTATTGCAACAATTAAATTTGTCCACATGAAAATTATTGGCATATTAACTTGATGATACTGAACAACCCTCTCAGTTTCTTTGAAAATAATTAATGACAGGATATCTCTTTTGATATATCTATACTGGACTTCTTTAAATCTTCATCATCAAAAGCACCTGATTCATATTTAAGAGAGCATAATCCTAAAAGCTAGGAGGAATACATAAAAGGGATAGAATACAAATAAAAAAGAGCATGCCATAAACCACTAAATCAAAGAATAATGGGAAGGGATCTTGAAAAGCTATTTTATCTCCCTTGGTCCTGTCCACTGCCTGCAGAAAAAAATACCTTTAAAACTTTGCAGTTTTTCTATTTTAATTTTAAAGAACTGTAAGGACAAAGACTTCACAAAAACCTAGAGATGGAATTCCATCTTTATGTTGTAGGGAACCTGTTTCCTTTTTAATACACTGGTAGATATGCCCTTGGTCTGCCCTTGCTGGTGAAGGGAATCATTGATTATGTTCCCACATTTAATACAGTTTCATATTAGTAGAGAACTTTAATTTCACACTTTGGATGTTGATGCATTCATCAGGCTTGTCAAGAACTTGGCATATTGTCATATAGGATGTCAGAACAATCATGTGAAATACGTACTGCCCATGTAATTCAACTTCCTTTCTATAAGCTGAACAATTTAGACTTTTTCATCCTCTACTTTTCAAACCCATCTTTGATTCTTCATTGGATTTCTCTCTTGAGAAATGCCTGATAGTCAATTGGATAATACCAAATTCTCTCTTAGAAATTTAATGGAGTGAGATGATATGGGTGATTAAAAGTAACTCAAGTAACAGTTATGAAGTTAACAAACATGATCTTTTTTGCCTTCTTTTGACCCTATGTGAATTTATACAATTACATAATGGACATTACTCATCACTTATATTTACCACACTTCCAAAATCTTTATCTCTAAAATTCCATTTCTGACTAAATTCCTTCATCTTCTTTATTTCTCCCATTCTTTCACTCATATCATTTATTGAACTTTTAACCTGAAAACCAATGTCTTACAACACACATATAGTTTATGTCTATCTTTATGTTTCTAACTTTGATCCATTCTCTTCTTCCCTTTCATAACAGAAAAATAGCTCTAACTACCACTTAGCTAACTACACTAACTACAGCTAATCCTTTTTGATGAACTCATGATTTCACTTATTCTGGATTCCCGCATTAATCATCTTCTTTCTCTTATCCATCTTCAATCTTTCCCTTTCTACTGGTTCCTTTCCATCTGTCCTCAAAAACATTCAGGTCTCTTCTTTCCTAGCAGAAATATTAATTTAACTCTTATATGAAATTCATTTATCAATATATCTCTCTTCACCTCTATTGTGATACTTCTTTAAAATTGTCTATGGAGGATTTCAGCAATTTGGTTAAATAGGTGATGTCTATGGCTGGCTCCCATCCATCACATAAAAACAAAAAAACAAGAACCAAATAAAGTAAAACAAACAAAAATTTCTACAACAACGATATCAATTGAGTGTTTGTCCTTCGTTTTCGAAGAAGACCATGCCATCAGAGAAATGATGGCATGACTTATGCTTGATTTTGTTTTGAGCGAGGGAGGATAGCAAGAAGAAAGGTAAAGGAAAGAAATTCTTAAAGGAAAATCTTGTAAAAGATACAGTAAATAGACTGAAGAATTAAGTAATAAAAAAGAAAATAGCAATATGAATGAATACTACTGGGTAAAGTAAAGGAGAGAGATAGCACAGTTAGAAAGTTAGCCTTAGAGTCTGGAAGATCTAGATCCCATTTCTAACATATGATGGCAACTTGACACAATCTCTAATAACCCTAGAAAACTTTCTGAGACCAAGAATTTCTGAATGGTTTTACACCTCCTTAAGTTCAGGGTGATTCTCTGAGAGCATTATTCTGTAGCTCTGAGGAAGAGATGGCTCATTGAATCAAGGACATGCCTCCTTCACTACCTCTAGGTTAAACCACAGCCTTAGTTCTATACACTATGGCCCCTACTTTCTCTCCTTCCTTCAATAGGGATCTTGCCCCTTCCCAATTTAAGCCCTAAGGTAATTTCTAATTTATCTGTACAAATCTTCTTTCTGTGTACTTGTTTGCATTTGTCTCCCACATTAGTTGTGTTCCCGGTGGGGAACCTTTGGGGAAGTTAACCTTTAAAGACACCAACAGGATATATTGTGGAGAAAAAAAATGTTTGAGGAAATAATATGAAGGAACATGCATGTACATTTTGCTGCATGTGTTCTTTGGTTAGTAAAACTATGAAGACACGGGAAGGATTTATATGATGATACTTGTAGAAATAAAGGAAACTCAATCATTTGATAATATTCATAGCTGTGTCATCACTACATAATTATTATCCAGAAGCTTTACAACCAGACATCCAGTACAAATGTACCAGTAGTGACTATGGGAGGATCATTGCAAAGGTAAACACAGATTATTCATATTTCCTAGATTGTCAATCAAGGGGAGGTTATATGTCAAATGAAGGACAACGGAAAATAGGATTTAGAGTGAGCAGTGTGGTGTCAGTGACCATACAATATCAAAAATATGAGCTGATCATCTTCCTTTGTCCCATGTGTATCCTCCATGGGAAACATCATTTACCATTCCTCCCCAGGCTGTTGTGAGGATTAAATAATATTTGTAACAGGGCTTAGCAAAAAGCTTGGCACATAGTAGGTGCTTAACAAATGTGTTCATTCCCTTCTTTCATTCTCTCTATGTGTGCCCCTATATATGTTCTGGTCATATGTGGGCCTTACATATGCATCACTCCTCCCATTAACTGTAAATATAAACATATTTCCATTCTTCCTCTATATGCTATACATATTTTTTGTACAATGTGCTTCTGGTTTATAGAGTGGAATGTTATATTCCATTTTTCTTATGATGCTGTTTAATTAAATGCCTTAATGTCAAAATAACCTGAATATTCTATTTTACTAGAGTTGATTTCTTAATGGTATAGGAAAAATAGCCAAATCCAATAAATTTAATACAACTCTGTCAAATCTAAAACTATTTCTACCCCTTTGCTCTACCTTTAAAATCCACTTTCTTTTTAGTTACAGTAATCCATATATAAGAGCACTTAGGAAGGATCTTGAATCCATGGAAACTTTTGGATTTGCACCCCAAATTAAGCAACTGAAACTTAACAGTTGCTTATCATTATTTATTTGGCATCTGACTGGAAACTCATACTTGTTGACTACTGTTACAAATTTTGAATTACGGGGGGGCAGAGTAGAAAGACGCACATACACACACCTCCGCACCCACAACCCATAGAATATCTGTAAAAAAGAACCGCCGGCGAATTTTGGAGCAGCAGAAGCCGCAGAATGGTGGAGTGGAGATTTCTGTTCCAGAGAGCCCTGAAAATCTCTCACAAAAGGTCCATCACACTGCGGACATGGAGTCGAACCCAGCCCTGCCATGGCCGCCCAGAGCCGAGAGGAGCAGATCCCAGTGGGCTTCAGGGATGGAATCTCCAGCAGCGGCCGCGCGGGTCCCTCCACCCACAGGTGACGGGGTTCAGTGAGAGGGTCTCTTTGGTGGGTGGAGAGGGGAGTAGGATGCCCCCATAACTCAGGCCCCCTCGGGAGCAGGAGGCAGCAGCAGAGGCGGGAGCACACCAGGGCTCCCCAAGCAGGCAGGAGCCTGGATCCATTGTTGAAGGTCTCTGCATAAACCCCCTGAGGGAACTGAGCTCTGTGAGGTGGCCCTGCCCCCACCTGAGCACCTAAACTAAATCTCACACTGACTGGCAGCCCTGCCCCCACCCAAAACCCTGAGGCTGGGAAGCAGCATTTGAATCTCAAACCCCAAGCACTGGCTGGGAGGATCCGAAAGCGAAGTGGGTGTGAAGAGAATATTCAGAAGTCAAGTCACTGGCTGGGAAAATGCCCAGAAAAGGGAAAAGAAATAAGACTATAGAAGGTTACTTTCTTGGTGAACAGATATTTCCTCCCTTCCTTTCTGATGAGGAAGAACAATGCTTACCATCAGGGAAAGACACAGAAGTCAAGGCTTCTGTATCCCAGCCCACTCAATGGGCTCAGGCCATGGAAGAGCTCAAAAAGGATTTTGAAAATCAAGTTAGGGAGGTGGAGGAAAAGCTGGGAAGAGCAATGAGAGACATGCAAGTGAAGCATGAAGAGCAGGTCAGCACCCTGCTAAAGGAGACCCAAAAAAATGCTGAAGAAAATAACACCTTGAAAAATAGGCTAACTCAATTGGCAAAAGAGGTTCAAAAAGCCAATGAGGGGAAGAATGCTTTGAAAAGCAGAATTAGCCAAATGGAAAAAGAGGTTCAAAAGCTCACTGAAGAAAATACTTCTTTCAAAATTAGAATGGAACAGATGGAGGCTAATGACTTTATAAGAGACCAAGAAATCAAAAAACAAAACCAAAAGAATCAAAAAATGGAAGATAAGGTGAAATATCCCATTGGAAAAACAACTGACCTGCAAAAGAGATCCAGGAGAGACAATTTAAAAATTATGGGACTACCTGAAAGCCATGATCAAAAAAAGAGCCTACAAATCACCTTTCATGAAATTATCAAGGAAAACTGCCTTGAGATTCTAGAACTAGAGGGCAAAAGAAGTCTTCAAGGAATCCACAGAACACCGCCTAAAAGAGACCCAAAAAGAGAAACTCCTAGGAACATTTTGGCCAAATTCCAGAGTTCCCAGATCAAGGAGAAAATATTGCAAGCAGCGAGAAAGAAACAATTCAAGTATTGTGGAAATACAATCAGGATAACACAAGATCTAGCAGCTTCTACATTAACTGATCGAAGGGCATGGAATAGGATATTCCAGAAGTCAAAAAGAACTAGGACTAAAACCAAGAATCACCTACCCAGCAAAACTGAGTATAATACTTCAGGGGAAACATTGGTCTTTCAATGAAATAGAGGACTTTCAAGCATTCTTGATGAAAAGACCAGAGCTGAAAAGAAAATTTGACTTTCAAATACAAGAATGAAGAGAAGCATGAAAAGGTAAACAGCAAAGAGAGGTCATAAGGGACTTTTAGAAGTTGAACTGTTTGCATTCCTACGTAGAAAGACAATACTTGAAACTCTTGAAACTATTTAGTATCTGGGTACTGGGTGGGATTACACACACACATGCACATGCACACACACATAGAGACAGAGTGCACAGAGTGAATTGAAGAGGATGGGATCATATCTTTAAAAAATGAAATCAAGCAGTGAGAGAGAAATATATTGGGAGGAGAAAGGGAGAAATGGAATGGGGCAAATTATCTCTCATAAAAGAGGCAAGCAAAAGACTTATTAGTTGCAGATAAAGAGGGGAGGTGAGAGAAAAACATGGTTTACTCTCATCACATTCCACTAAAGGAAGGAATAAAATGCACATTCAATTTGGTATGAAAACCTATCTTACAATACAGGAAAGTGGGGGATAAGGGGATAAACGGGGTGGGGGGAATGATGGAAGGGAGGGCATAGGGAGGAGGGAGCAATTTGAGGTCAACATTCATGGGGAGGGACAGGATCAAAAGAGAGAATAGAAGCAATGGGGGACAGGATAGGATGGAGTGAAATAGAGTTAGTCTTATATACCACGACCATTATGGAAGTCATTTGCAAAACTACACAGATTTGGCCTATATTGAATTGCTTGCCTTCCAAAGGGAAGGGGTGGGGAGGGAGGGAGGAAAAGAAGTTGGAACTCAAAGTTTTAGGAACAACTATTGAGTACTGTTCTTACCACTAGGAAATAAGAAATACAGGTAAAGGGGTATAGAAAGTTATTTGGCCCTACAGGACAAAAGAGAAGATGGAGACAAGGGCAGAGAGGGATGATAGAACAGAGAGCAGATTGGTGATAGGGGCAATTGGAATGCTCGGTGTTTTGGGATGGGGGGAGGGGACAAAAGGGGAGAAAATTTGGAACCCAAAATTTTGTGAAAATGAATGGTAAAAGTTAAATAAAAAAAAATAAAAATCATTCCCTCTCTTCCCTACTTCTCCTATCCTTTGAATATAATGCTCAGCTTTTCAAATTTTCCAATTATGCCTATATCTTTTTCTTTTTGGATTATAATATTCCAATATCCAGTCTCATTTACAGTAGATATTTTCAGGTCCTGTGTGGTCTCAACAGTGGTTCACAACCATTTTAGTTCTTCTTTCTGGATGTTTTCAGCATTTGGTTTGAATTATCATTTTTTTAAATACAACAGTTCTCAACTTTGATATGATTATTCTTGTAACTTTCCTTTTGGTTTTCCTTTGAGGATGTAATTCATCGATGCTCCATGGTGGTGGTTGCCCTTCATGATTTGTTGAAATATTTTATCAAAGGTATTTTTAAGCATAATTTTCAGTTCAATGATTCTCAAATTAAATCCACTTGAACTGTTTTCCATATCAGTTGTGTTTGATGTTCATTCAATATTTTGATCTTTTTTTTCTAATTATTATTGCTATCTCGGGAATTAATTAATGATTTCTCTTTGGTCTATTTTGGCTTTCAGTGTCCATTACTTAAGTAAAATTTAGTGATTTCTGTTCTAAACTATTTACTGTCCTCATGATTCTTTCTACCAGAACTTTCATTTCATTTTTCTTTTATATTTTTAATCTTTTGCTACAATTCTTCTAGGTATTCATGTAGTTCCTATATCTCTTATTATTTATTTTCCCCTTGGGGTATCTACCAGCAGTTGTTACAGAATTTCTTGTGGGGGGGATTCTTAGTCGTCCACTTTTTCTCTCTGTCTCTTTCTTCTTCAGTGTTTCTCTGATTTCTCTCCATCTTACTTCTTCACCTTTTGTGCCAGGGCAAAGTTCTTCCTCCTCCTGAAGGGCAAAGTTCTTCCTCCTGCTGAACAGAGTGGTTGACCATGATTTTATTTACCCTTAGTGACCTGGGATTTTATACTGATACCTACCTCTGGGGCAAAGTCTCACAACTAGACCTTTAAACATCAGCTGGCTGAATCTTCAGGGACATCTCTGTTGTCTCAATACAGAGTGATAGGGAATTTAGAATCTTTGGAGACTCAGTCCTAACCGAGCAATGCTGAGTCGGGCTGGTTACTACTCACTTCTGCTCTCTAGGACTTCCAGGGTCTCTAACCTGGGGCTTTCTGGCTGGCCTTTCTTTTTGTTTTTCTTTTATTTTTCCTCTTAAATTGTTGCCTTTATTCTTATTTCCAATTTCATTTTTTAAATTAAATTATTTCATTTATTGTCAGTGTTCTATAATCACTTCCATATATCTTATATTTTTACCTCCCTCCCCTTTCTTACCCCGTCCCTTCTCCCTCCCTCCCTGAGACAGCATATAATCTTATATGGGTTCTACACATACATCCCTATTAAATACATTTTCATCTTAGTCATGTTGCAAGAATTAAAATGAATGGGAGAAATCATAAAACAAACGAACAAAAAAACATAATATAAAAGAAAATGGTCTGCTGCATTCTGTGATTGAATTCTGTAATTCTTTCTGTAGATGTGGAAGGCATTTTGCTTCAAGAGTCCATTGGGAATTTTTTAAGTCCTTGCACTGCAGTGAAGTACTAAGTCCAACAGAAAAATTCCAGGCACACTGTTGTTGCTGTTGTGTACAAAGCTCTGCTGATTCTGCTCCTTTCATTTAGCATCAGTTCATGTAACTATTTCCAGGCCTCTCTGAAGTCTTCCTGTTCATCATCTACTATAGCAAAAGAGTATGCCATTACATGCATATAACACAATTTATTCAACCATTGCCCAATTGATGGGCATCCCCTTGATTTCCTGTTTTTGGCCACCATAAAGAGAGCTTCTTTAAGTACTTTTGTATATGTAGGACCCTTTTCCATTTTTATGATCTCTTAAGGATATAGTCCTACAACCAGTATTGCTGGGTCAAAGGGTATGCACATTTTTGTAGCTCTTTTGGCATAGTTTCAAATTGTTCTCCAGAATGTCTGGATCAGCTCACAGTTCCACTAACAGTGAATTAGTGTTTTAACTTTCTCACATCTTCTCCAGCATTTATCATCTTCCTGTTTTGTCATGTAAGACAATCTGATAGGTGTGATGTGATATCTCAGAGTTGTTTTGATTTTCATATCTCTAATCAACAGAGATATAGAGCATTATTTTTCATATGGTTATAGATAGCGCTCATTTCTTCCTCTGAAAACTACCTGTTTATATATTTTAACTGTTGATCAATTGGGGAACGACTTGTATTCTTGTATATTTGACCCAGTTCTCTATACATTTTAGAAATGAGGCCTTTATCACAGACACTAGCTGCAAAAATTATTACCCAGGTTTTGCTTCCCTCCTAATCTTGGTTACATTGGGTAATGCTGTTTAAAAACTTTTCACTTTAATGCAATGAAAATTATCCATTTTGTACTTCATAATGCTTTCTTTCTCGTTTAGTCAAAAATTCTTCCCTTCTCCATAAATCTGATAAATACACCATTTCTTGCTCGAAAAATTTATTTTTAACAGTATCACTCTTTATACCTAGAGCATGAATCCACTTGGTCTTTGTTCTTGTGCATGGTGTCAGGCATTGGTCTATGCCTAGTTTCTGCCACTCTGTTATTGAGATTTTCCAGCAGTTTTTGTTGAACAATGAGTTCTTATCTGCCAGGCCTAGAGGCCTGTGTGGGCTACCCGAGTCTTCTTACCTCACCTCCGAGGTCTTCGGTTGGCCAAAAACGGATGCTCATATGAGAGAAAGGACGTTCCAGAGTCGAACAAGGGTTGAGCTTTATTTCAGGGTCTTGGTTACAAGTGCAGGGGGATCTTCCTTAGGAGGAAGAGGGGGAGATTTCCTAAGGAGGCTAAGATCTTAAGGGATTGGAAGTAGAAGTACAAGCGGAGAGAGAGGGGGAGGGGAGAGAGAAGAGAAGCGGAGCCTACTGTCCTCTTGGCTCCTCACGTGCTAAGAGAGCTTTCAGGCTTCCTCAATCCTACTTAACCTTCAGCCGCATAGTTTGCATCTGAATACCGTGCTGTTAGATAACAATAGTGTGCCCAGATCCGGGACCATCTCGAGGGTGGGGAGATCTCTCTCCCATCACGTTTCTCACGGGAAGAGGCGGAATTACTCGAGATAGCTCGGTTCACCTCGATTCCCTGCCGTTTCCTGGGGGGGTCTCGTGAGAGCTCTAAGATTTAGAAGCTCCCACCTTTACCCGCCCGAGACTGTACACACGGAATTGAGCTTCCAATCCCAACACTTATCCTAGAATCTGAGGATCTTGGGTTTATCAAACAGTAGATTCTTATATTCTTTGAGTACTGTGTCTTGAGTACCTAACATGTTCCACTGGTCTACCCATTTGTTTCTTGGCCAGTACCAAGTAGTTTTAATATTTGCTGCTTTACAATACAATTTGAGATCTGGTAGAGCTAGACCACCTTCCCTAGCATTTCTTTTCATTAGTTCCTTCATATTCTAAACCTTTATTCTTCCAGATGAATTTTGATATCATTTTTTCTAGCTCTATAGAATAGTGATCTGATGGTTTGACTGTTATGGCACTGAATAAGTGAATTAATTTAGTTAGAATTGTCATTTTTATTATATTAGCTCAACCTACCCTTGAGAAACTGATGTTTTTTCCACTTACTTAGATCTGACTTTCTTTGTGAGAAAAGTGTTTTGTAATTGTGTTCATATAGTCCCTGGATTTGTCTTGGCAGGTAGACTCCCAAATATTTTATAATGTCTACCCTAGATTCAAAGGGAATTTCTATTTCTATCTCTTTCTTTTGGATTTGTTAGTAATATGGTTTATTTTTAACCTGCAACTTCGCCAAAGTTGTTTATTATTTCAAGTAGTTCTTTATTTGAATTTCTGGGATTCTCTAAATGTATTATCATATCATCTGCAAAGAGTGATACCTTAGTTTCTTCTTTGCGTGTTCTAGTTCCTTCATTTTTCTTTCTTCTCTTATTATTACAGCTAACATTTCTAGTACCATATTGAATAACAGTGGTGATAATACACACCCTTTTTTCACCTCTGATCTTGTTGGGAATGCTTCTAGTTTATCTCCATTGCATATATGACTTGCTAAAGGTTTTAGATAAATACTGCTTATTATTTTATGGAAAATTCCATTTATTTCTATTTTTTCCAGTGTTTTAAACAGCAATGGGTGTTGTATTTTGTCAAAAGCTTTTTCTGCATCTATTGAGATAATCATGTGGTTTCTCTTAGTTTTGTTGTTGATATGATCAATAATACTAATAGTTTTCTAATATTGAACCAGCCCTGCTTTTCCTGATATAAATCCTACCTGATCATAATGTATTATTCTCATTATGAGTTGCTGTATTCTTTTTGATAAAAATCTTATTTAAAATTTTTCCATCTATATTCATTAGAGAATTTGGTTTATATTTTTCTTTCTGCATTTTTGTCTCCTCCTGGTTTAGGTATCAAAACCATATTTGTATTATAAAAAGAATTTGGGAGGACTCCTTCTTCTAATTCTCAAACAGTCTATATAATATTGGAATTAACTGTTCTTTAAATATTTCATAGAATTCACTTGTAAATCCATTAAGCCCTGGAGATTTCTTCCTAGGGACTTCATTGATGGTTTGTTCAATTTCTTTTTCTAAGATGCAGTTATTTAAGTGTTCAACTTCCTTTTCTGTTAATTTGGGCAATTTATATTTTTTTTACATTATCATCCATCTCATTTAGATTGTTGAATTTATGCACATACAGTTGGGCAAAACAATTTCTAATTATTGCTCTAATTTCCTCTTCATTGGAGGTGAGTTCATGCTTTTCATTTTTGATGTTGGTAATTTGGTTTTCTTCTTTCTTTTTCTAATCTAATTGACCAAAGGTTTATCAATTTTGTTGTTTTTTTCATAAAACTGACGCAGCTTCATTTATTAGTTCAATAGTTTTCTTAATTTCAATTTTATTAATCTCTCCTTTGGTTTTCAGTATTTCTAATTTGGTATTTACTTGGGGATTTTCAATTTGTTCTTTTTCTAGCTTTTCAATTGCATGTCCAATTCACTGATCTCTTCTTTTCTATTTTATTCATGTTGGCATTCAAAGATATAAAATTTCCCCTAAGAACTCCTTTTGCAGTATCCTATAAGATTTGGTAGATTGTCTCATCATTGTCATTCTCTTGAATGAAGTTGTTGATTGATTCTATAACATGCTGATTCACCCACTCATTCTTTAGGATTAGATTATATAGTTTCCAACTAATTTTTAGTCTATCTTTCCATGACCTGTTATTACACATAATTTTTATTGCATTATTATCTGAGAAGGATGAGTTGACTATCTCTTCCTGTCTGCATTGGACTGTGAATTTTTATGCACTAGTACATGGTCAGTTTTTTTATATGTGCCATGTACCACTGAGAAAATGGTGTATCCTTTCTATCCCCATTCAATTTTCTCCAGAGATCCATCTTATCTACCTTTTCCAGAGTTTTATTCATCTCTTTAAATTCTTTCTTGTTTATTTTGAGATTAGACTTATCAAGTTCAGGGAGGGGGATGTTGAGGTCCCCCACTACTTTAATTTTGCTGTCTATTTCTTCCTGTAACTCCCTTAACTTCTCCTCTAAGAATTTGGTTGCTATACCACATGGAGCATATATGTTTAGTAATGATATTTCTTCATTGTCTATGGTGCCTTTTAAAAGGATATAGTTTTCTTCCTTATCCTTTTGATTAGATCTATTTATGCTTTTGCTTTGTCTGAGATTAGGATTGTTACCCCTGCTTCTTTTACATCATATGAAGCACAGTACATTCTGCTCCAACCTTTTTCCTTTTACCCTGTGTGTATCACCCCATTTCAAATGTCTCTTGTAAAGAACATATTGTTGGATTATGGTTTTTAATTGTTTCTGCTGTCTGTCTCTGTTTTATGGGATAGTTCATCACATTCACATTCACAGTTTTTATTACTATCTATGTCCTTCCCTCCATCCTCTTTCCTACCTTTTGTGCTTTTAGTTCTCCCTTCTCCTTTCCCCTCCACAATATAGTTTCAATTTTAGATCACTATCTCCCTCAGTCTTTCCTTCCTTCTTTCAGCCTCCCTCCCTTTTACTCATCTTTCCCCTTGCTATGTCTTCCCTCTCTTTTAACCTTCCCTCCCTTTTCTTCCCCCCTCCCCTCCTACTGCCTATAGAGCTAGTTATATTTCTATACTTAACTGAGTTTGTTGTTCACTCCTTGAAAAAAATCAGATGAGAGTAAATATCAAACAATGCTCATTTTCCTCCCCTCTTTCCTACTGTAATATAATTTTGCTCCTCTTCCTGTGAAGAAATTTACCATTTTTTGCCTCCCCTTTTTCACATGTCCAGTTACAATCCCTTTGCACCCTTAAATCACATTTTTTCATCACGTCACTTACTTTATACCCACTCCCCCATCTGTCTATATCTCTTTTAAATAGCATGATAAGTACACAATTCTCAAGATTAACAAGTATCATCTTTCTTTATAGGGATGCCCATATTGAATAACAATTTTTCCCCAGTTTACCTTTTCATGCCTCTCTTAAAACTTGCGTTTGAGGATCAAATTTTCTATTGTGATCTGGTCTTTTCATCAGGAAGGTCTGGAAATACCTTATTTCATTGAATGCCCATCTCCTTACCTGAAATATTACGCTGAAATTTGCTGGGTAATTGATCTGTGAGTCTAGTCCAAGCTTCTTTGCCTTATGGAAAATCATATTCCAATTCCTTCTGTCTTTTAACATAGAAGCTGTAAATCATGTGTGATCCTAACTGTAGCTTCTTATTATTTGATTGGTTTCCTTCTGACTGCCTATAGTATTTCATCCTTCACTTGATAGTTCTCGGATTTGGCAACCATATTCCTTGGTGTTTTTAGTTTGGGATCCCTTTCAGGAAGTAAATGGTGCATTCTTAAAATGACTATTTTGTCCTCTGGATCTACGACTTCCGGGCAGTTTTCCCTGATGATTTCTTGGAGGATATTGTCCAGGCTCTTTTTTTCATCATGGCTTTCTAATAGACCAATAATTCTTAGATTTTTCTCTCCTGGATCTATTTTCCAGGTTAATTGTTTTTCCAATTATATATTTTACATTTTTCTTCTTTTCATTCTTCAGATTCTGTTTGACTGATTCGTAATGTCTCATAGAGTCATTAGGTTCTACTTGCCCAATTTCAATTTTTAATAGATCATTTTCTTCAGTTAACTTTCGCATCTCCTTTTCTATCTGTTCAATTTTTCCTTTTCAGGAGCTATTTTCTCCAGTTAGTTTTGTTACTTCCTTTTCCATTTGTCCAATTTTCCTTTTTAAGGAGCTGTTCTCTTCAGGGATTCCTTTTTTCATATTTTTAAAATCATTGGCCATTTTTTCTTCCATTTCTCTAATTTGGCTTTAAAAATTCTCCAGCTCTTTCTCACTGTGGTCTTTGTTCTTGTGACCAGTTCGTATTCTCTTTTGAAGTTTCTTGTTCATCCATATGCCCTTCGTAAACCAAATAGTATTAAAATGATTATGCACTGATGAGGATGGTGTGAAGCATCTTTCTGTTCTGTAAGTTAGAGAGACCAGAAATACCTGTAGGCAAAATTCCTCCATCATGAGCATCTAAAACAATTTGGACAATAGCTCTAAGCTAACTCAGATTACTTAACTCAAGAAACATAGTCATCACTTATTTTTATATAGCACTTTAAAGATCGAAAAGCACCTTCCACAAAGTACTATGAGGCAGGCAGTAGAAAATATCCCCATTGTGTAGATAAAAAAAAAAAAAAGCTGATGTTCAGAAAGTTTCAAAGAGTTGTCAGTCATGATTCAAACACTCAGTGATCCTCTTTTCTCTCTCTAGTGCAAAGCTAACTGTTTAGTCATTTTCTTATCTCTATAGTAAAGCAGCAGGGTAAAAGGTGTATTCAGGGAAGACTAATACTGATAGTTTGAAGGTTCTTCAACTCCTTTCAGGACTTCTTTGCACCTTTGATGTCCACCAGATCCACCTAACTCTCACCTGTGGCTCCAAGAAGCTGTAGCATGCATGGTAGCCACACTTTGGTAAACTGTTTCAGCAGATGGGCCAAACCAGGTTGAGGGTAATTTAGAGGTTTCAGATCTGTTGGTGAATTAGAAGCCTGTCTATCCAAAAATGTCTGTCCAAAGACTTCCCCAGATAGAATGTATGAATGAGAATAATTTGGTTCAATAGCCATGACGGCAGCTAAGCCAGGTGTTGTGGAGAACTTACAGCTTGATAAGACATCAACGATGCCAAGGTCATCCACTGCATCTTGAACCATCTCTAGGACTTTGTTCTGCCATTGGACTGTGATGACTCAGGAGGAGAGAGTGAGGCTGCTAGTTTCATGCCACTGTGCCTTACTAAAATACAATTTATGCATGAATGGAAAGATCAGTCATACTATTTTATCATTATATCTATCTCAAAGTCCCTTCGCAATAGGCAAGTTATGAAACAGCAGGTGCAGATACACTAGGAACTGCAGTCACAACCTTGCACACAGGTGGCCCAGATCTTCTCTCTGGTAGCAACAGTGGGATTCAGCAACCCTCTATGTGCCCTGTTTCTTTAAAACTGATCTTTTCTTTTAAGATAGACTTCTAATTACTTTTGCATGTACAACTTTTTAAATGAGACTTGTTTGCATGCATCCTTAAAAATTCATTGCTTCTTATTGCTGTTTTCAGAACTATTCTCATTTTGGCCTAGTAAAGTTAGCTACTAATTCAGTTCAGCAGGGGTTAAAACTACTGCACCTTCTAAGATATTAACTTTTACCCTGACAAAGACCATTTAATCTATTGCTGTTTTGAAAACACCAATTCTCTTTTTCTAAACCTTCTAACCTAGGCTGGCACATTGTCAATAAGAAATGCAAGTATCCCTTTCTGCTGCCACAGTTGTTATAGGATAACCTTAGGAATGGAGAAGGCTTGGGGCAAGACCTGGAAACATCTTAATCCTCAAATATTAAAAATATTTTGCAAATTGTTATACAGAGCTAAGGTCAACATTTGGAATTTGTAATTTTAAAACTTATTTCTACCAGTTAGAATCAAGTTAATGGAAACTGAGTGCTTTCTATTAATTAAAAAAATTCTCTGAATTACAGTTCAGGATGAGATTACAAAAACTGACAAATTTGGAAAGAGAAGTGAATGTCAAAGACATCATATCAATGTTTCCATAGCATTTGGTAGTATACCATATACAAGTCCAAAGCCAATCAAAAAGTTAATCAATAAAAACTAAAGTAGATAATGCCGTCAATAATAACTGAAAATAAAAACCAAGGAGAGCATTTCTAGCTCTGGATTATATATGCTACTGGGCCGCATGACATCATAAAGCTACTGGGGTATATTTAGATTGCAGTGGATGAGAAAAGGACATATAACTTGGTATCATAAGACCTAAATTTGATTCCTAGCTTTGTGATTAGTAGCTTGAGTCACTTGACTAGTTTCGGTCTCAACTCCATCATCTCTTAAATTGAGAAAACTGGATAAACTATCTTTCAGGTTCATTGTACCTCCAGATATATAATTCTACAAGATCCCAACAACCTTGGTTTTCCATCTCATCACTACTACCTTTCTAATTGAAGAGTGGGACAAATGAATGCCAAACCTCCACTTAAGGAGAAAGCTTAGCTCACACATCTTCTTGTTTCTCACCTACCTGTACTACATTTTGCTTGGGCAGGGGGAATGGAGGAGAGGTCAGTAGAAGGTCCAACTCAACCTCATTTTTTAGCTTCTTTTGTGTTTTGTCTGCCCCCTCAAGCCATAAGCTCCACTATGGAAGAGATCAATTTTTTTCATATCAACATATTTGTATCCCCAAGGCAGCTAGGTGGTGCAGTGGATAGAGCACCAGTGCAGGAATCAGGAGGATCTGAGTTCAAATCTCACCTCAGAAACTTGACATTCACTAGCTGTGTAATCTTGGGCAAGTCACTTAACCTCAATTGCCTCATCCTGGATCATCTCCAGTCATCCTCATGAATATCTGATCACTGGATTCAGATGGCTCTGGAGGAGAAGTGAGGCTGGTGACCTGCCCAGCCCTCACTCACTGAAAACTGAGTCAAGTGTAAGTTATGTCATCATTTCTCTGATGGCATGGTCTTCTTTGGCAACGAAGGATGAACACATACATTTGTATCCAGAGTGCTTAGCACAAAGCCTGGCACATATTTAGTGCTTAATAAATGATTATTGACTATAACATGAGGCAATAATGCCAGAGACATTATCAGAAATTGATTCTCCACATAAAAACTCTAAGAGTAAAGGGAGAGGGTGGAAGTTGCTTTGTATTTAAAACCTGATGGCTTCTGAGAAGTAACAGAAACTATAAAGAAGTTCCAAGATGGATACTTTAACCTTTAGATATGTCTTTCCCTAAAGCAGAAATTTACAAAATCTTAAATCATTCTATTTAATACCAGATCATGGCAATTTGCAAGTTTACAAATTAGTCTTCTAGTCAAACTATAGCCAATCAACAAGCATTAATTTTTTACTATGTGTCCAAGATCTGTGCTAAGTTCTGGGGATGCAAAAATGTTCCAAAAAACTACCCTCAAGGTATTTACGGTCTAATGGGGAAGAGAATCTATAGGTAAATATTGTAGAATCACAAAATTTAAAAGTTCCTAACAGATCCATGAACCCATCTAATTCAGAAGTGTTCTGAAGTCAGCTATACAAACTCACAGATATTAAAGCTCAAAGTATATTAAGGGTAGGGAGGATAAAGAGATTTGTCAAATATGTGTGAAGTAGACAGTGCAGACTCAAAAATATGTATATACATATATGTGTGTGTGTGTTATCATTTTTATTCAAGAGTTCCATCCAATGCGGTAGACTAAAAGCCTTTCTAAGTCTTCTGTGGTGATGGCAGTGATGATGATGATTAGGCATGACATCCCACAAAACAAGGTATAGAACATAAAGGTTTGTAATATCAGATAAATTTGGAGAAGTATACTCATGCTTGATTATCAAGAGTCTGGAATGTCAGGTAAAAAAAAAACCTTTTAATTTGGTTTGGTGGACAATAAGCTCTCTCTAAAGAGTTTTGAGCAGAAGAGAAACATAGTCAGATACACACATAAGGAAGGTTATTTTGGCAGGAGTATGAATAACTGTGTAAAAAAGAGAGAAGAGATTTGGACACCTGTTAGGAGATTTGGATTACTGTCCAAGTATGTGGTTGAAAAATAATGCCAGATTCAATTTATTTTCCAATCATTTATGATTGGAAATCACCTTATTAGTGGTTGGTTACCTGGACCAAGAAAGATAATGCAAAATCAAAACCATTCTATTTTAAATTGTGTACATTTTGGAATCTTTCAAAAGCTCCCATGGGACTAGGCTTCATTAAGAAAATTTCTAGGGAGAATACATAGTCTAATACGGATCCTATGATAAAAACCCATGTTAATATAATGTTTCTCATATTTTATTTACGGACCTGCAAAAACCTGAAAAAGTTTCTCCCTGCAGTGTCTTCTCTCTGCACTTTGACTATAGTGATAGTTTCCAATCAAAGTTTTACGTGTATGGAAATAACTAAGGATTGGGCAGTTAGTGGTGCAGGGGATATAATGTCAGGTCTGGAGTCAGGAAGCTTATTCTTCATGAGTTCAAATCTGACCTCAGATACTTATTAGTTGTGTGACCTGCCGCAAGTCACTTGACCCTGTTTGTGTCAGTTTTCTCATTTGTAAAATGAGCCACAGAAGTAAAGGGCTACAAAAATGTCCATACCTGTTGACTCAGCAATATCACTTCTAGGACTGTAACCCCAAGAGATCATAAAAAGGGGAAAGGATCCACATATACAAAAATATTTATAACAGCACTATTTGTGGTCTCCAAAAATTGGAAATCAAGGGGAAGCCCATCAATCGGGGAATGGCTGAATAAATTATGGTATATGAATGTAATGGAATACTATTGCACTATAAGAAATGATGAACAGGAAGATTTCAGAGAGGCCTGGAAAGACTTATATGATTTGAGGTTGAATGAAAGGAGCAGAACCAGTAGAATTCTGTGCATAGCAACGACCACACTGTGTGAGATTTTTTCTGGTAGAAGTAGAACTTCATTGTATTGCAAGGACTTAAAAAAATTAACAATGGTCTTTTAAGTCAACATGCTTTCCACATCCAGAGGAAGAACTATGGAATCCAATCACAGAATGTAGCAGGTCATTTTTCTTTTGTATTACATTTTGGTTTGTTTTATGATTTCTCCCATTCATTTTAATTCTTCTACACAGCATGACTATAGTGAAAATGTATTTAATAGGAATGTAAGTGTAGAACCTAAAAAAAATTGTATACCGTCTCAGGGAGGGAGGGAGAATGTAGGGGAAAAAGAAACCTAAGTTATATGGTAGTGATTGTAGAACACCAAAAATAAATAAAATTAGCAAAATTTTGAAACAAAGAAAAATCCAATGACATCACAAAAAGTCAAACAGAACTAAAATGACCAAACAACAGGCATCACATTTCTCTGTCTGTAAATGATGTTATTGTCATTGTACAGGAGCTGATATTTGCATCAACTGTAATCAGTGGTCAATCAAATCAATATCAAGAGTAATCATTCATAGGGATAATATATTTCGCTGGCACATGAAACCCCTAGACAAATAAACTCCTTTTCCAATACATATCAGCACTTTCTCTACAACATAAGAGTCTTACATTGTTGTTTAGAGAACTAAGAGGTCAAGTTATGTACCCAGAGTAACACAACCAATGTCCACTAGAGGTATAACTTGAACCTAAGTCTGTCTGCCTCTGAAACTATTTCTCTATCCACTATGTGATGCTATCTTTGGAAAGGAAATCAGATGAAAGAACCTCTTTACATGAGATATTTTAAAATGAAGAATATATATGTGTGTATGTGTGTGTGTATATATATATGCATATATATGTATATATGTATGTGTGTATATATGTATATATGTATGTATGTGTGTGTATATATACATATATATACATATACATACATATATGCATGTATATGAATTATCTAGTTTAAACATGGTCAGTATCCACAGCCTGGAGTGAATATTATGAATTACCTGCTTGTTTCAGAGTATTAGAATATGAGCATTCAAAGGGATCTCAACAGCCATATAGTCCATCTCATTCAGAAAAGAATCCTCATAACATGCCAAGGAAGTGATTGTTCAGTTTCCACTTGAATACTTTCATGAATGGAGAAAGCACCAACTTCTTGGGAGTCCATTCTCCTTTGGGACAGCTCTGTTGGAAATTTTTTTCTAGGCTTCAATCACAAATTATCTGCTTTGCAACTTCTACCCACTGTTTTTGTATCACCCTCTCAGGTTAGCTAGAAACAAGTTTAATATCTCCTATAAACAAGAGTCCTTCAGATACTTGAAGACAACTATCATGTCTCACACAACAGTCTTCACTTGTCCTGGTTAAACATGCCTTCTGCCTGCCACTGATACTTCTTGGGTGTGAACTCAAGGTCCTTCTTCATCCTGCTTGTTGTTTTCTGAGGACTCTCCAGTTGACCCCTATCCTTTTTAGACTGTGGTGTCAAGGACAGAACATAGTACTCTGGTTGAAGCCAGGGGAAGATAGCTGGGATTATGACACTGTCACTTTCCCATTCCTGGAAGTTATGTTTCTCTTAATGAAGCCCACCATCATATTAGTCTTTTAGGTTCCCTTATCACTCTGCTGACTCACATTGAGTTCAAATCTATACGAAAACTTGAAATCTCCTTCAGCACAACTGTTGTCTCTCTGTACTTCCCAATTCCTCATTTTCAAATACTTAACTTTCTTCATGGCTCAGCTTCATTGTTATCTCCTATAGAAAACTCTCTTTAATTCTCCTAGTTCTTAGTGCTTTCTTTTTGCTGACATTTTCTTATCTGTGCACATGGTGTATTGTCCCAGCAGTCTGTAAACTCCTGGAGGGGAAGAAAAGTTTTCTTGTAAACGTGCTTTGTTTTTGTTTCCCAGCCCATAGCCCATAGATATTTTAAACACAATACAGTTTGTGTGTATGTGTGTGTGTGTGTGTGTGTGTGTGTGTGTGTGTGTACACAACTAGGTGATACAGTGCATAGAGAGCTGGGTCTAAAGTTAGGAAGACTAACCTTCATGAGTTCAAATCTGGTCTCTGATACTTATTAGCTATGTGACCTTGAGAAAGTCACTTAACCCTATCTGCCTCAATTCCTCATCTGTAAAATGAGATAGAGAAACAAGTGGCAAACCACTCCAGTATTTTTGCCAAGAAAACCCCAAATGGGGTCAAGAATAGTTGGACATGATTGACTAACACTTTTTTCATTTAATTTAAGGAATTTCCAATAATTCATATTGAGTAGAGACTTCTTTCTAGGTCAGAACTATATAACAGAAACAGAGTCTTAAAAGGATCCTGACAAACCAGACCATTGTTCTGTATTTGCAAGCTAAAATTCAATAGGGATAAATGTAAAACCTTACATTCAGATAAAACAAAAGTAAACAAGATTGTATAGTCAGAGTTAACAGTCGTTTTGAAGAGATGGAGGGGGGTGGGTTAATAGATTGCAAGTTCCCTATGGGTCAATAGTGTGATGCAGCAGCCAAAAAAACCTAATGCAATCTTGATCCTCATTAAGAGGGTGTAAAAGCAAGCAAAATGGGATTTTTGTTGTTTTCATTTTGGATATCAGTTTCCCAGGCTCACTGAAAACATCTGAAGGATTGATCTCTTTTGAACCCTGATAATTCACAGCTGTGCTCAGTCACCTTAGGTTTCTTGTCTACTGACTCTGAGCCAATCAGGAGCTAAGTCTTTGTTATGTATTCTGGGAGGTTGACACTTTGCTTTGGGGGTTTGCTAATGAGAAGGACCTTTTGATTCCCTGGACTGGACTCTGAATAGCTATTTGTGAAGAACCCCCCACACCCAACTGCTCAGAGGTTTGTGTTCTCCCATCTGGTGACATATATAGATGGCTGTATTACTTTGTCCATTGAATATTTGTAATAATTTCTCTGCTTGTATTTTCTATGTTTGTATTTTCTCCACATTCAGGGTGTTAACTTTTCCCCTGAACTAGCAAATGACTTACATATGTTTAATTAAAGAAGGATTATTAGCCCATTTGAAGCTGTCTTTCCTTTATAAAGCAGATAAAAGAACCTGTGCCAGTAGGACATTCTGGGTGTGCTAGGTTGCTTGTTAATACAGAGAAGCAAAGCTTCCAGTAATTAGGAGATGAGAATTCATTGTTTTTCTCAGATATCATCTGGAGTACTGTGTTCAATTTTGGGTGCTATAGTTTTAGGACAGGGATAAACTGGAGAATATCTAGAGTTAGGTCATTGGGATGGGTAAGAATCTGGAATCTAAAGCAAGGCTGTGGATACTGGCCATGTTTAACCTAGAGAAGACTGATGGGACATGATATCTACATTCAAGTATTTGAAGGATTAAAAAAGGATTAAACCACTTCAGTTTGGCTTCAAAGGACAGAATCAGAAACAATAGGTAGAAGAGGCAAAGAGGTAAATTTAGGCTTGATGTCTGTAAATATTTCCTACCAATTAGATCCATCCAGAACTGCAATGGCCTACCTTAAGAGGTGGTAGCCTGCTTGAGAATTCAAGTAGAAGATGATTACTTCTTAGGTATGAGGTGAGAATTACTTTCAAGTCTGAATTTAACCAGAGGGCAGCTGATAATCCTTCCAATGTTCGAATCCTATGATTCTGTGATTTTTTAATGCATTCCAATAATGGATGTCTAAATGAATGAATAGCAATGTGGGAGATTAGCACAGGTAGAACACAGAGTCTCTGTTACTTAGCTCATTTGCCTGGTGTGTAATGATATTTAATAAATGCTCATTGACTTAACTTGACTGAACTATGCAGGTAGCAATGAAAAGTAAATCTGGAAAGGTAGTTTATTTACAGATGCAAGAGTGCAATGGAGGAATTTAACTTTTATTCTAGATGTAACAGGGAACCACTTGAGATTTCTGAGTAGCAGTGACATAATTGAATCTATGTCTAATGGATATCAGTTTGGCAACTGTGTAAGTAGATGGATTTGAGAAAAGACAGAGTAGAAGCCAGCAAACCAATTATTACATCATTACAAAAGTATTGACAAGTGTTTGTAAAGGGCCTGATCAAAGGTAGTGGGTGGCCACATGAGTGGAGATAAGGTATCAAATGTGATAAATATGATGAAAGTAGAATAAATAACACTTGATGACTGATGAGAAATGATGAGTTGAAGGATAAGCAGGAGTCAAAGATGATTCAGGTTGCAATGCTCTCTAACTGGAAGGGTGATGAATGAGGATGAGTCACTCAACAGACAATGGGAAATGCAGAGGATGTAAGGGTTTAGGAAAATATAATAAATTTATAGGATCATAAATCTAGAAGCTGATGAAAAATCCCTTTGGTAATGTCCAAAAGACAATTACTGATGATTCACTGAACTGTTCCAAAAAGCGATCAGGAAAGGACATAGTCATCTTCAGAGAGAGAAACTCATGGAAACTGACATGAGAAAGTGAAAGAGAGAAAGAGAGAGAGAGAGAGAGAGAGAGAGAGAGAGAGAGAGAGAGAGAGAGAGAGAGAGAGAGAGAGAGAGGAGAGAGGAGGGAAGAAGGGAAGGAGAGGGAAACGGAAAGGGAGAAATAGAGGGAGAGGGAACAAAATCTTGTGGGGCATATATGATTGATGTCTTTGAAATGGATGATGATCCAACAAAGGAGATAAGTAGTAGTCATGTAGGAAAGAGAAGAAGCTAGTGAGAACCATATCACAGAAACCAAAGGAATTGAAGGAGAGTGTCCAGGAGGGTAGTTAATAGTGTCAAAATCTAAAGAGAAATCAAGGACAAGGAGTAAACAATATATTTTGACCTCTAATAGAGCATTAGTGCCATCAAAAACAGTGTTTCCAGGGAAACAAATGCTTTCAAGGGGATAAGATATGAGTAGGTAATGAGCAAATAGGGCAAGAAATACATAGGATCCTTTTTATGATTTTGTCTCGAAAAGAAACAAAGGAATAGGATGTTAGTTTTAAAGGGTTCCAGGATCAAGTGAATAGATTTTGTTTGATGTGTTGTTAATGTATTTTAAATTTTTACACAATATTTTCTTTCCAGTGACCACTACCCTACAGCACTCAGCATCATATTATAGCAGGAAAAAATAATTAAGTGATGATAACTGATGAAATGACTGTCATTAACAGACTATGTGCCATTCCACACTCTGGCCTTTTACCTCTAGAGAAAGGTAGTGTGTTACATCAGTCATCTGGAAATATGACTACTTTCTCCATTTCCTTGCTTACCTGTCCATATTATACCTTCTCACTGTAAATGATTTCCAAAACTCTTCCTTGACCTTTGCTTCTTTTTCTATTTTGTGATCATGTGACCTTATCGATTCCTATGAATTAAATCATCACTCCTTTGTATGACTTACAGACTTATTTTTTCAGCTCAAGTCTTTTCCCTAAGTTTTATTCTCATGTTACTAGTTGCCTAGTACAAATTTCAAACTAGATGACCTGCAGATACTTCAAACTCAAATTCACTATCTTATGTCCCAAATCCATCCTTCCTTCTAGCTTCTCATTTTTCTAGATTTTGTATCCTGTTACTTTGCCGAAGCTCCTAATCAGTCTGCTTATTTTCTATATTGATTCCCTGGTGTCTTCTAAATAAACTATCATAGTTACTTGTAAATATGACTTTTTTAACCTTATTTTGTTGATATTTATTCCTTTAATATTTGCTCTTCTCTCTCTCTCTTTTTTTTTTTTTACAATGTCCAGCATTTCTAGAACTATGTCAAATAATAATATGGAGACAGAGATTTCCTACTTTACCCCTATACTCGAAGAGAATGCTTCCAGTGCTTCTCCTTTCAGACATCATCATCATCATTGCTATCATTATCACCATAGCTAATATTTATGTATTTCTTACTGTGTATTAGGCACTGTAATGTTAAAGCAAGGTTAATGGTGGATGAGTTAAAGATCTTCCCTTCCATTAATAGGCCTTAATATTTTTTTGTTAATTCTATTGTGGCACTGGGTCAGAGAGTTATTCCCTCCAACTCTGAAAAGTGCATAAATAATCTGAGGTAAGGTTTTACTTTGGGGCTTACTCATTGGAAGTGTTTGTTTAGTCAAATGAGACTCTGGATAGACCCTAAGGTGCCCCTCAATCCCGGATTTGAAAATCCAGATGTTGGTGCTTCTCTGTCTGGTAACTGTGTATGCATGTAATGGTCAAACAGTGGGATATATCCATTGATCTGTGATGTATGTATTGCTTATGGTCAGATAGCTGGAAGCCCTGCCTGTTGGTCTTTATTTCTCTATATTTTCTCTGAAGTTCAGGGTGCTGACTTTTTCCCCTGAACTAAGTGAACGATATATATGTGCTTGATTAAAGGAGGTTATTGACCCCTCAAAAGTTACTTTCCTTTCACAAAAGTAGATCTAAGAACCTGTACAGCAGACCCTCTTGTGTATGTCAGGTTATGTTATTATAGGCACCAAGCTAAACATCTTACAATTATTATCTCATTTTGTCCTCACAATAACTCTGGTAGGTAAATGCTATTAATAGTCCTATTTTACAGATGAGGAAACTGAGACAAATAGGGGTTAAGTGATTTGACAAGGGTCACACAACTAGTAAATGTCTGAGGCTAGATTGAAACAGAGGTCCTCTGTGCTTCATCACACTACCACCACCCTACACTTCTGATCATATTATAGAAGAATGCCTCCATGTCTAAGGTTTTGTTTTTAGGATTTATACAAAGTTCTATACTATATTTTATAAAAGTCTTTTTTTTTGTATCAATTAACATAATTAGACTTTTCTTGGCTTGTTTTGTAATTTACAAAGTAAACCATATAGTTCATATGATTAATTGTGCCAGTTAGTCTAACTTGATATAGACATGCATATATGCCTGTATATGTGGGTATATATGTACACATATATATTACATATGCCTGTGTATATAGATATGTATTACGGATTTGTATTCATACACATACATTATGGCCAAAAAAATTTTTTATGAACTGTAGGTAGTAAATTTCTCTTATTTCACCTGTAAATGAATGAAATTTAAGTACCAAGGTAATTACAATTTATAACAAATATTGTGATGTGTAATATGCAATAAATAGGCAATATGTAATAAAAACATGTATTTTATGAGGTGTGGAAACCTTGTCTGAAGCTCACAAATGAGACAAAGTTTGGAGGAATTGTTGACATATTGGATAACAGAACTGGGGTTCAAAAATTTTGGCAGGCTAGAACACTAGACTGAATTCAATATGTTGAGGTTTAATAGACCAAATTAAAAAGAAAATATTTGCCTAAAGTTTGAAAAAATCATTTTCATAAGTAAAAGATTAGACATGGCTAGATAGTTATTTGCCTGAAAAATATCTAGGAACTTGAGTAGACTGCAAGTTTAATATGAATCAACAGTGTGATGTGGCAAGAAAGCTAAGAATTATTCATCAAGAGAAGCACAGCTATTTCCCAGTTGATTAGAATCACCTTATTTTCCAGTTCTTTGCCACCACAAAGAAATGCTATAAATATATTTGTACATACATTTGGAGGTATAACAAGTGTAAGGAAATAAAAAGGACAGTGTTACATACAGTTTAGGTATTTTGGGGGCATAGCTCATCAAATTCCTTTTTGGAATGGCTAGACCAAATCAGAGTTAGATTACTTAATGAATTAAAGGATAAGGTATTCATGAACAAAAATGTCTCATTTGGCATATTTACTCCATTGAGGAAATGAACTGTATATTTTATCATTTGTCCTCTGGAATAAAAGTCATTGTACTGATCAGAGTTCTTAATTCTTTTTTAAATTATTCATTTTGATGATGATTATAATCAAAAGGGATTATGTAGACTGCACAGCACTTTTACTTTAGGTTTGTATCTTAAGATACAATGACATGCACTAAAACAAGGTTAATAGGCAATAAGTCTTATTACTACAGATAGTGTAAGTTAGCAGGTGTATACATATAAACAGTAGATCATAGTTAAGACAGAGTAGAAAAAAGAAAAAGTATACTCCACCAGCCTTCAACACTTAAGCACAAATGGGGAGACTGAAAAGGTGGAGTAGTTGGCAAAGGTCCTGGCTGGGAGAGCAGAAGTGGGCACCCCCACTTTTGCAGCAAAAGACCTCCAAAGATCCATCTCTCACTCAGTCCCTTTATACATGTAATGTCAGGGAAAAGAGAACCGTTAGAACAAAGAAGGAACTCTGGTCAAAAGTCCCAGCTGTTGACTTTGATATATGTGCCCAAGACTGGCCAGGTCCTTGAACACAGACACCTCCTCCCAAAAGGAGTTTTATGTCTCTTAAGATAAGGGTGTCTTCTCCCTGGCTGCATGTTTCATTAATTCTGCTGCTTCCCCTGGCACTCCCAGTTAAGCATATTAATGATAAGTTACATTACTTATGTTTGGTCATGGGGCAGTCATGCAAGAGGCTAGGGAGAATATTCCTCAGTTTCTCCACAATGATGTTACAGTATAAATTACTTTCCTGATTCTGTTCAGTTTACTGTGTATGAATCACCTGTTTCTCTGAAATTATCCATCTTTATAACTTCCTATGGTACAACAGTGTTGACAGGTTTTTTTTTTCCTTTGCAAATTGGGAAGAGGGGGAGAGGAAAAAATTTCTTATTAATTGAAAAATATAAGGAGCATTATTTTTTGAACAAAAAATTGAGAGAGTATCATTGTAATCTGCGTTAGTCAGACCACAGCAGGTGCTTTGTGTTCATTTCGGTGTACTACAATTTAGGGAAGGAATTTGGTAAAATAGAGAGCATCCACAGTAGAAAAACCATAATAGTGAAAAATAACTTCAAGTCACTGCCATATGGAGAGAGATCAGTTTAATGAAGCGTAGATGTTAGCCTTGAAAATAAATAGAAGTTCAAGGAAGAACATTATAAATGTCTTCAAGCATCTGAAATGAGGTCCCACAAAAGGGAGATTGGAGTTGTTCTGTATGGACCAAGAGTTTAGAACAAGGAGCAATGTCTAAGTTACAGGGTGGGAAATTTAAGCTTGCTATATTGGAAATTTTTCTTGGTTATTCAAAAGTGGAAAGGATTACTTCAAAAATTAGTGGGTTATCTCTCACTGGAGATGTTCATATAATAGCCACATTACCATATTTTTGTTATATTGAAGAGAGGAATTGATTTAGATGTCTACAGAAAATAACAAGATGGTCTGCAGACGAAGAAAGGTCTATGCTTCTGCCTGAACAAGTTTAATGTTGAATAATAGACAAAGGATTGATCTAGACACTGAGAGAAGTCAATTTGTGATATTCAAGAACCTAATGGATATATACAAATTTTATGCTTAATAGTGTAGATATCACAATGTCTTCCATTCTTATCTAAGCTCCTTCTACCCAGAGCATTTTCTATTTTACCTTCACTTTTTATAACTTCCATAGAATCTATAAGATGGTGGGTTCCAATAGATTCTGCATCCATCCATAGAAAAACAAAACCACTCCACAGTTTAGTAGCCAATCTTTATGAGTTACTGAGTCAAAAAGCACTCAATTAGTTATGATCAACCTTCTGCTAATTAATTAGTTTGGTATTTAGGTAACAAACGTACATAACACTGCCACACCCATAAGGCAGTTTCCAGCTTTGAAGACTCTGTCAAAACTTTTGCTCCCCCAGTACAGTTACAGAAAACCCCAAATCCCTATGTGTTACAATAAGGTAGGAGATGTATTTCTTCTAAGGTCCCTATAAATGTAGGAATTACACATGTTGACCACAGGTGGCAGTATGAAATACAAAGCGAGGTCCTGTGTAGGAAAGGGGGTCATTGTAACTAAGTGTGGATGAAATTAACACCAGAGAGAAGATAGACTCATGGAAAACATAATAGAACTAGAAAGGGCATTAAGGGTCAATTTTTCCAAAGTAATTACTTTACAGGTGAGAAAAATGAAGCCCAGAATAGTGAGGTGACCTAAAGAAAGTCATTCACAGAAGTAGTAAGATGTACCAAGAAAAGATTATGCTTTCTTTGGCTAAAAATTCAATTTTCCTTTATTTTGTTTCCCAACTACATTTAAGTTAGATAGAAATCATATGCCTCAGAGAAGTAAAAACAAGCATATTTTAGTATGCCTTAAACGCTCTGCAAACCTCAAGGGCATCAAATGTTCACAATGCATTTTATACTTAGTTCTTTAAAAGAACAAACATGGCAGACCTCCAATTCACAAAGGCATACTTTTGTAAGTATATCCTGGTTATTTCCTTGGAAATAAGATTGTAAGACCAAATGCTTAATTAATCCACCCTATGAAATTGATTTAAAACATATTCATAGCTAAATATTGAAATAAGTTTCTATTAAATATTGCAGTCTGAAATGCAGTTTCCTTAATCTCACATCATTATTATAGGAAAAAATGATAATTCTAAAGTTGTGTTTCTCCTCCATTAATTCCCTGAGTAGTTAATTGTCAGTGGCAATGTACATTTTCTTTAAAGAAATAATACAGAAATTTAAATATTTCACTTAAAATACCTAATATATGGTTTATATTTTTAGGAAAACAGACTTGTAATTTTTACTGGTCTTTCTATATTTGTAATTTGTAAGATAGTAGAAGGCAAATAGGTGGCACAATTGATAGAGTGACAGACATGAAGCTAGGAAGACTCCTCTTCCTGAGTTCAAATTTGACCTCAGATACTTAGCTCTGTGACACTGGGAAAATCACTTAATCCTGTTTGCCTCAGTTTCCTCATCTGTAAAATTGACTGGAGAAGAAAATGACGAACCTTTCTGGTATCTTTGCCAAGAAAACCCCAAATGGGGTTTTCAGAGTTGGGCATGACTGGAAAAAGACTAAACAACAAAACAGTTAGAAAAGATAGACTTTTAAAAGATAATTTTTATAAATAGCCATGGAATGCTTAGCCTAAGAAATTATGGGGCTTTCTATATTTCTAGGTCCAAGAATATATATATATTAAAGCAATACAGTAGAAGTTGGCTGTGCTACCAAGAAAACCTAGTTTCAAGTCTTGTCTCTACTTCATAGTGGGTGAGTAATAATCAACAAGTCAGTTAACCTCTCAATTTCCAGGTAGCACTCTAAGATCATGAGTTACTAAAGAGTTGCCAAATAGTGTCTATAACACACACACACACATACCACACACGCACACACACACACACACACACGCAGCTGTGTGCATAAGAAATCAGTTATACAAACTACTTCAAAAAAATCTCTTATTTACTTGGATGAACTGATGCTGAGTGAAGTGAATACAACCAGGACAACACTGTATACAGTGACAGCACCATTGTGAGATGACTAATGTTGGTAGTCTTATCTCTTCTTAGCCATGAAAAGAGCCAAAACAAATTCAAAGGACTCATGATGGAAAATGCTGTCCATATCCAGAAAAAAGAAGTATGGAATCTGAATGCAGATTGAAACATATTATTTGCTCTCTCTCTTTTTTTTCTTTTTCTGTGTGTTTCTTCTTTCTCATGGTTTCTCCCATGAGTTCTAATTTTTCTTTATTTACTACATGACTAATGTGAAAATAGATTCAATATGAATGTATATATAGAGCCTATATCAAATTACATGCCATCTGGGGTGAAGGGGGAGAGATGGGGAGGAAATTTGGAACTCAAAACCTTCTGGAAGTGAAGGTTGAAAACTAAAAATAAATAACTACATTTTAATGTATATATATATATATATATATACATATATCTATTATATATACATATATATAATTATTTTTATATAGCCTTCAACCCCAAATTCTATTTACACTTCTCAATTAAGAAATAGATGTTTAACTATGTTATTCTAATTCCTTCTGAAGAGAAACAATTTTAATAGGATTTTCCTTTACTCTTGCTATTTTTCCTGTGTAGTACATAAAACTGATGGGTGTGTTGCTTTGTTTTTTTTTTTTCATTTTAGTTGCACATACCAAAAAACAAAGCAAAACAAACAAAAAAAAATAATATGCTACATTTGGCAGCCAGCAAGAGTTTTCAGTGCACTTTCATTTACATTATCTAATTTAATCCCCACAAACAGTAAATGAGCACTATAATGAATTGGCAGGATCAGAAAGAGTCTTTAACTTCTAGAAAATTATTTACTGAAATTCGGATCAAATCATCCCTTTAAAGACACAACTATGATTATAGTTATGTGTTATCAATCATCTGAAAACACTTATTGAGTGTCATTATTCAGAGACATTATTATAAAAGAAACAATATTCAGAGATCACGATCCCTGCATACAGGAGCTTTCAATCTAATATGTATGTTTGCTTTCAATTTGTTTATTTTGAAGATAGGTTCTGGAGGCAAGAATCTAGTTTGCATAAATAACTCAAGAAAAAACTCTGTGTGCACAAGAGGAAAGTTTACATCCAAAGTCCACCAAAAGACTATTCAAGTTTTTTGATACTGAGGGATTTATTTTTCCTCTATCAATTCCAATTCTCCATTGCCACTACTTGTCCAAATTTCACTCTAAACATTCAACATTCAACACTCTCTACTAATATTTCCAAATTGAAATGTGTCTTTCATTGGTCACATGAATTTTTGTTATCTGGTACGTGTCAGTATGGGTCTTGGCCCACTTAAGATGGTGATGCCTAGAGGGAAAATACCATCAATATTTAATTGAACTTGAACAGCACTCAGAGAAAGTGGCATGTTCTGATGCACAAAGAAAGCAATAATTTCTAATATTCTCATCACAATAACAGCAGAGAAACCCCACCATTGCCTAATATGAAGATCCACACTACTTCTGTGGTTTCAAGGTCTCTGTTCATTCTTAGTTGTCAAGAAAAAGGAGGAAATATCCAAGGCTTAGCAATAGTTTTCCAAGGAATTCTTTTTTTAATTTTTTTTTATTTTTTAAATTTTTTTAAAATTTATTTATTTAACTTTTAACATTCATTTTCACAAAATTTTGGGTTCCACATTTTCTCCCTTTCTGTCCCCTCCCCCACCCCAAAACACTGAGCATTCTAATTGCCCCTATCACCAATCTGCTCTCTCTTCCATCATCCCCCTCTGCCCTTGTTTCCATCTTCCCCTTTACCTGTATTTCTTATTTCCTAGTGGAAAGAACAGTACTCAATAGTTGTTCCTAAAACTTTGAGTTCCAACTTCTCTTCCTCCCTCCCTCCCTACCCCTTCCCTTTGGAAGGAAAGCAATTCAATATAGGCCAAATCTGTGTAGTTTTGCAAATGACTTCCATAATAGTTGTGTTGTATAAGACTAACTATATTTCACTCCATCCTATCCTGTCCCTCATTACTTCTATTCTCTTTTGATCCTGTCCCTCCCCGTGAGTGTTGACCTCAAATTGCTCCCTCCTCCCCATGCCCTCCTTTCCATCATTGCTCCCACCCTGTTTATCCCCTTATCTCCCACTTTCCTGTATTGTAAGATAGGTTTTCATACCAAAATGAGTGTGCATTTTATTCCTTCCTTTAGTGGAATGTGATAAGAGTAAATTTCATGTTTTTCTCTCACCTCCACTCTTTATCTGCAACTAATAAGTCTTTTGCTTGCCTCTTTTATGAGAGATAATTTGCCCCATTCCATTTCTCCCTTTCTCCTCCCAATATATTTCTCCCTCACTGCTTGATTTCATTTTTTAAAGATATGATCCCATCCTCTTCAATTCACTCTGTGCACTCTGTCTCTATGTGTGTGTGCATGTGCATGTGTGTGTGTGTAATCCCACCCAGTACCCAGATACTGAATAGTTTCAAGAGTTTCAAGTATTGTCTTTCTACGTAGGAATGCAAACAGTTCAACTTCTAAAAGTCCCTTATGACCTCTCTTTGCTGTTTACCTTTTCATGCTTCTCTTCATTCTTGTATTTGAAAGTCAAATTTTCTTTTCAGCTCTGGTCTTTTCATCAAGAATGCTTGAAAGTCCTCTATTTCATTGAAAGACCAATGTTTCCCCTGAAGTATTATACTCAGTTTTGCTGGGTAGGTGATTCTTGGTTTTAGTCCTAGTTCTTTTTGACTTCTGGAATATCCCATTCCATGCCCTTCGATCCCTTAATGTAGAAGCTGCTAGATCTTGTGTTATCCTGATTGTATTTCCACAATACTTGAATTGTTTCTTTCTAGCTGCTTGAAATATTTTCTCCTTGACCTGGGAACTCTGGAATTTGGCCACAATGTTCCTATGAGTTTCTTTTTTTGGGTCTCTTTTAGGCTGTGTTCTGTGGATTCCTTGAAGACTTCTTTTGCCCTCTAGTTCTAGAATCTCAGGGCAGTTTTCCTTGATAATTTCATGAAAGATGATGTCTAGGCTCTTTTTTTGATCATGGCTTTCAGGTAGTCCCATAATTTTTAAATTGTCTCTCCTGGATCTCTTTTGCAGGTCAGTTGTTTTTCCAATGAGATATTTCACCTTATCTTCCATTTTTTGATTCTTTTGGTTTTGTTTTTTGATTTCTTGGTCTCTTATAAAGTCATTAGCCTCCATCTGTTCCATTCTAATTTTGAAAGAAGTATTTTCTTCAGTGAGCTTTTGAACCTCTTTTTCCATTTGGCTAATTTTGCTTTTCAAAGCATTCTTCCCCTCATTGGCTTTTTGAACCTCTTTTGCCAATTGAGTTAGCCTATTTTTCAAGGTGTTATTTTCTTCAGCATTTTTTTGGGTCTCCTTTAGCAGGGTGCTGACCTGCTCTTCATGCTTCACTTGCATGTCTCTCATTGCTCTTCCCAGCTTTTCCTCCACCTCTCTAACTTGATTTTCAAAATCCTTTTTGAGCTCTTCCATGGCCTGAGCCCATTGAGTGGGCTGGGATACAGAAGCCTTGACTTCTGTGTCTTTCCCTGATGGTAAGCATTGTTCTTCCTCATCAGAAAGGAAGGGAGGAAATACCTGTTCCCCAAGCAAGTAACCTTATATAGTCTTATTTTTCCCCCCTTTTCTGGACATTTTCCCAGCCAGTGACTTGACTTCTGAGTGTCCTCTCCACACCAACCTTGCCTCCACATCCACGCAGCCAGGCTTGGGGTCTGAGATTCAAATGCTGCTCCCCAGCCCCAGGGCTTTTGGCAGGGGCGGGGCTGCTATTCAGTGTGAGATTAAGTTCAGGTGCTTAGGTGGGGGCAGGGCCACCTCATGGGTCTCAGTTCCCTCAGGGGTTTTATGGGGAGACCTTCAAAAATGGATCCAGGTTCCTGCCCGCTTTGGGAGCCCCAGTCCGCAGCCACCTCTGCTGCTGCCTCCCTAGGGGGTCTGAGTCATGGGGACGACCCCCCTGCTCCCCTCTCAAGGAGCCAAAAAGACCCTCCCACCGTCCTTCAGCACCTGTGGGTGGAGGGACCCATGGGGCCATTGGAGATTCTGTCCCTGAAGCCTGCTCAGATCTGCTCCTCTGGGTGCCGGGCTGCCAAGGCAGAGCTGGGCTCTGCTCTGGGTCCGGGGTGAAATGGACCTTTCTTGTCAGTTTTTCAGGGCTCTCTGGAACAGAAATCTCCTCCACTCCATTGTTCTGTGGCTTCTGCTGCTCCAGAATTTGTTGGGAGTTCTTCTTTACAGATATTTTATGGGCTGTGGGTTTGGAGCTAGCATATGTGTATGTTTCTACTTCGCCATCTTGGCTCCAGGAATTCTTAAATTAAGCAATGGTTTCACCTTAACCACATAAACTTTATTTATTCAATCAATAAATGTTGAGTAACTACTTATTATTAGAGGAACACAGTGGATTAAATAGCTTGAGAACTAGACTTGGCATCAGAAAGTCCTAAATTCAATCCCAATTCTGACACTATTAAAGTAGGGAAATCATTTGACTTCTATGTGACTCAGGTCATTTCCAAATAAGTCATAGACACGTAAAATCCTGGTGGAGGAAATTTCTACACCAGAGCACTAAAAATGTGCTATGTTGATAAAAGCAAAGATCCAACTACTTATGATGATAGATAGTGGAATAGGTATAAAGACAAAGAGGATATGGTTTCCATCTCATGAATGTGCTTCCAATCTTGCCTGAGTACAAAGAAATGCCATTTTAGTTCTGTGAATGCTAGGTTGAAAATATACGTTGCTCAACAAGTCCTCACAAACTGACACTTGTTCTATTATCTCACTTAGAAATATTTTCAATATCAACAATAGAAATGTTCCTTGGATTAATAACTTTCCCCCACAGAGACTTACATTTTCATTTTTAGTCTTCTTTTTCTATATTGTTCCCTTTCTAATCACTTTCTTTTCTATTTTGATCATTTGCTGTGAAATATGCAGCATTGATGGCAACCAGCAAATTTTGCCCCTGAGAAAAGACATTGAAAACAACAATAATAAAAAAACCTAATTAAATAATTTCATTCCTTTTTGACTAGTTATGATGTTTCCTTTGTGAGATTCATACTACCAATTATTTTTGATACTTGTATTCATTGAAGGACAATTGTGTAATTTTCCTTTTTCAGACTGGTATAGGTAAAAGGCTGATACTTGTTTTTAGCTCTATCATAAATGGAGAGATTTATACAAATTTTTCCTTTCATTCCTCCATTTGTTTAATAAAATCCTATATAGAATTTATTCACATTATTTAGTTTTAAATGTGATTAGTTTTAATTTTAAAAGGAGTAGAAAATGGAGGTGGAATAAAAGACAACAAAGAAATGGAAGGGACTCTCCTGAGCTCTCCCTAAAATGTCTCTGCCAATAAGGCCATAAAACAATTCCTAAAATAGTAGAACACACAAAAGACAGTATGAAATAGTTTTCCAGTCAAAGACAACATAGAAGACTATCAGGAAAAAAGCTGTCTCAGCTGCATAAGAGTGGAAGACAGTCCATTGAGGAGTACAGTCCATCTCAGACTACTCTAGGTCAAGGAGGACCTTTGCAAGCCAGGAGTAGATGTTGAAAATCACATAACTAGCAGCGGCAGCAGCTACATCCATAGCTCTCAGTCCACAGACATAAAGAGGGTCAAACAACTGGTCAGAAAGCAATGACAGGGGTTTCTTTGCTGGCACTAAGCCAGGACTCTGTTGCTTTGTTGACACTCAGATCTGGGTCCCACTCCTGGGTTGCAGTCCTGGGGGGAGGAAGAGCACTAACACAATAACACTTTTGACTCCAGGGGAGCAGGTACCCTCCTCACATTTCCAGGGCAGAGAAGGATGCTTGGTTCACTTACAGACCAGAGCACAGGTTAGCAGAGTAGTAAACCCACTTCTCAAAACACACTGCTTTGGAAGAACTGAAAACTTACAGGTCTATAGAAGTATCTCTGAAAATAGCTTCACAAAACTCCTGAAGCATAGGACAGTGAGCCCTCCAACCTGGAATCAGTCTCACTTAAACAAAGAGTAAAAAGTCAAGAAAGAAGCTGGGAAAATGAGCAAACAATGGAAAAAAAAAAACTTTTGACTATGGAAATTTACTTTGTTAAGAGGAAACACCAAAATACTTTCAAAAGATAACAAAATGAAAACTCCTACATCCAATGTTTCCAAGAAAAATCACAGACCAGGGACAAGCTCAAAAAGTGTTTTAAAAATCAAGGAAGAGAAGTGGAGGAAAAATTGGGAAGAGAAATGAGTGATGGAAAAAAAATCATTAAAAATATGAGTCAACAGTTTGGTAAAGAAGCAAAAAAATTAAATACTGAAGTTTAACAACTTAAAAAACAGATTAGGCAAAAGGTAAAAAAAGGTACAAAAAGTCACTGAGGAAAAGACTGTCTTAAAGAGCAGAATTGGCCAAATGTGAAAGGAGTTTCAATAGCTCACTGAAAAAAAATAATCCCTTGAAAATTAGAAAGAAGCAAATGGAAGCTAATGACTTTCTGAGAAATCAGGAAAAATAAAAGAAAATCAAAAGAATGAAAAAATAGAAGACAATGTAAACTACCTCATGAAAAATGACTGAGTTAGAAAATAGATCCAGGAGAGATAATTTAAAAATTGTTGACTACCTGAAATTTATGCTCAAAAAAAGGGCCTGGATATGATCTTTCAAAAAATTATCAAGGAAACCTGCCCTGATATTCTAGAATCAGAGGGTAAAATAGAAATTGAAAGAATCCACTAATCACCTCCTGAAAACAATCCCTAAACAAAATTTCCCAGGAATATTATGGTCAAATTCCAGAACTCCCAGGTGAAATGGTAATTTAAATGGGGAGATCTTTCCCATTCATTAATAAACCCATGTGACCTGCCTGGGTCACATGGAAACCTGAGTTACATGGAGCCTATAGTGGGAGGAGTTTGATGAATGAGTAGAGCAGGAAGAGGAGGGGCCTGAGCACAGCTGAGAGGAAATTTGGAGAAATAGGAAGGATGTAGGCAAGTAGGCAGCTGGCTAGTGTGATTGAAAGAGTTTGTTTGTGATTTTGTTTAAGAGAGACTGCTTGTGATTTGTTTAATGGAGATGGTTTGTGGGAAGCCTAGCAGGGGGAAGGTTTGAGGATGGCATTGTTCTCTGTATTGTTATTGCATATAGATTTTTGTTATTATGGTGGATTTGGCTTTCTGGTATCTCAACAAATGTTTTACTTCTGTCTTCTATGTGGAGATCCTGTTGTATTTCATGATTCAGAATTGCACCAGGTTATTCACAACCAGCATAGGTGCTGTGAATATCACAATGGTGGTACATTATTTTAAGGAGAATGTATTGCAAGCAGCCAAAAAGAAATAATTCAAGAATTGTGTAGACACAGTCAGGATAAGACAAAATTTAGCAACTTCTACATAAAAATATCAGATGACTTGGAATATGATATTCCAGAGGTCAGAGGAGCTAGGATTGAAACCAAGAATCACCTACCCAGAAAACTGAGTATAATCCTTTTGGGGGGAAAATGGACATGCAATGAGACAGAGGACTTTCAAGCATTCATGATGAAAATACCAGAGCTAAATAGCAAATCTGATTTTCAAATACAAGACTTACAAGAAGCATGTAAAGGCAAACAGAAAAGAAAAATCAAAGGGGAATGAATAAAACTAAACTTTTTACATTCCTGTATGGAAAGATGATCCTTGTAACTCCTAAGAACTTTTATCATTATTAGGGCAGTTTGAATGAGTATACCTAGACATAGGGCATTTTTATAAATTGAGTGTGGTGGAATGATTTTCTAAAAAAATGAAATTAAGGAGTGAGAGAGAATAATGCACTGGGAGAAAGAAAAAAGTAAAGGTAGAATTGGGTAAATTATCTCACATAAAAATTGGCAAGGAAAAGTTTTACAGTGAAGTGGAAGATAGGAGATTTGAAGGAAAGTGAGTGAACCTTATTCTCATCAGAACTGACTCAAAGAGGGAATAACATATACACTCAGTTGAGTGTAGAAATCTATATTACCCCATAGGTATGTAGACAGGGAAAAGGATAAAAGAAGGGAGGATAGAAGAGAGGCCAGATTGGGGAAGTGGGTAGTGAGAAAAAAAAACACATTTGAGAAGATACAGGGTGAAAGGAAAGAATAGAATAAACAAGGGGGATATAGGGTGGAGGGAAATATAGTTAGCAATAGTAACTGAAAAAAAAATCTTGAAACAAGTTCTTTGACAAAGGTCTCATATCTCAAACGTATAGAGAAATGAGACAAATTTATAAAAATAAGAGGCATTCCTCAGTTGATAAATGATCAAAAGATATGAACAGTATTTGGATGAAGTAATCAAAGTTATTTATAGTGATATTAAAACATTCTCTCACTATTGATTGAATAAATGAACATTAAAACAACTCTGAGGTATTATCAAATACCTGTTAGATTGACTAACAGTGCAGAAAAGGAAAGTGACAAATGTTGGGGAATTTTGGAAAAATGAGACATTAATGCACAGTTAGTGGAGTTGTGAACTGATTCAACCATTCTGCAGAGCAATTTGGAATTATGCTCAAAGAGCTAAAGAAACTTGAATACATTTGATTTAGCTATATCACTACTACACCTGTATCCAAAAAGAGATTGTTTTAAAAAAGGAATGTGAAAAACAAAATATTTCTAGCCTCTCTTTCTGATGAAAAAGAATTGGACATTGGGGAATTACTAAGCAAATTACAGTACGTGATTATGATAGAATACTATTGTGCTATGAGAAATTCTATTCCTCCCCATACAAAGAACTTATGGTGTCTGAATAAAGATTGAAGCAAACTTTTTTCACTTTATTTTTCTTGAGATTTTTTTTTTTTGTCTATACTGTCTTTCACAACATGACTAATAATGGAATGTTTTGCATGACTACACATGGTTAATCTATATTGAATTGCTTATTTTCTTAATGAGGAGGATGAGGTTGGGAAGGAAGAGAAATCGAAACTCCGAGTTTCAAAAACAAATATTCAGAATACTTTTTGCACATAATTGGGGAAAATAAAATACTAAATAAAGAAAGAAAGTGGGATAAAATTTAGCGAGCAAAGGGTTTCAAAAAACGATTGTGGATAGAGCGTGAGTTGGAACAACCTTCATGAAAGTTAATATATGAAAAGTTATGAATATTGAGGAAACACATTACTTCAACATCATAAAGAACACTGCTGATATAAATCTGCTCAGGAGTTATTACAGACTACAGAAGACTGTAACCTATAACCAAAGACAAACTTAAACTTAGTAATATTTTTCTACACAGATTTTTTTATTATGAATACATGGAAAAGACTCTAGAAAGTAAATGTAAAATTGACAGCTTAATAGAAATTGTACAAGCCATTTCTGAATATACTTAGTGGAGAGAAATAACAGCAGATATCATTCTCAAATTAATCAAAATTCAATGATATGTATTATTTTTGAATATATTTTATGAAATTATTTTTAATAAAGGCAGCCATGTTCAGGATGTTCAATTACAACAAAATAAATAAAGCAACAGCATTGAACTCTTCAGAAATTTGGGAAGTCTGAAAAGCTGACAAGAAACTGAGAGATCTTTGTTCTCTCCCATCTTGCTCCTCAGCTTCACGTTGTTTCTCATCCCTTCTTCAAAGATTCAAGGACAGTTGTCTTTCAGATTTAAAGTAAAGAATCAACCTGAAGAATAGCAGACTTTCTGCAATGACATTATTGTTTCAAACCTTTCCTGGAGATGGGAAGTAAGTGACAGTATCAAAAATCATTTAAAAATATTGGGTAATAAAAAATCTCAACATTTTTTTGCAGAAAAAAAGTAAAAAAGTATATTAAACATATGGCTACTCAGAAGTAAGCACAAAGTAAGTTTTAGGTGGATAGTTGACCCCAGTTTAGAGGACGAAGTTTGGATTGCAAAATATAGTTGAAGCATTATTTTATTAGAATGTAACTTGGAATAAAGTCTTAAATACCTTTGTAAAATTAAATACAAAGGATTTTGACTCATCTTTATTTTTAATAGTAGTTTTATTAATAAAATGTGCCTGATTTCTGATTCTATTCATGTCATTTAATTCGACAGATCAGGCTTCAAACACTACAGATTGGTAGTGTAGCAAATTCATTTTTTTCCTCTGCATATTAAAATGAAACCCCAGAGTTTTAACACTCGTGAAATGTTAATATTCTATAAAATAACTAAGGTTGCTCTAAAGATAAATTTCTATACATAGAAGAGACAGCATATTGATGAAGCTACATTTCCAAAGATTTAAATACTCATTTTTAGACCCCATGAATTATTGTACACATGCTTCAGTGGATAGTGCGGGGAAATGTTACTCTTATTGGATAGCATATTGGAAGTAGCTTCCCTTTCAAGCCTCTATTTTTAAAGAGAATTTATTTTTACTAAAAAAAAACAAAACAAAACAAAACAAAAAAACATTTTTTATATCTGAGTTAAATATCTCAGTTAAAAGTTCATTCATTTGAAGAAAGGGTAGTACATACCAAAATAATAACTTGTTTTCTTTGACATACTTTGTTTTTTTAGTTTTCAACATTCGCTTCCAGAAGATTTTGAATTCCAAATTTTCTCCCCATCTGTCCCTTACCCCAAGATGGTTTGCATTCTCATTGCCCCTTTACTCCAATTTGTCCTTCCTTCTATCACATGCCCCCTTCTCTTATCTCTTTCCTCTCTTTTTTCTTGTAGGGCAAGAAAGATTTCTATACAATATTGTTTGTATATCTTGTTTCCTAATAGCAGGTAAAAACAATTTTTAACATTTGTTTTTACAACTTTGAGTTCCATATACTCTCTCCCTTCCTCCCTCCTCACCCCCCCAAAATTATAATATTTTAATCATAACTAAGAACATTCTTGTTTCTTACATTATATAAATGCATAATTAAAACCATTTATTGCTTAACTCTTAATATAAACTAGTCTCTTCAAAGAAAAGTTTCCACTAACCATATGAACACTACTATAACTGAGAAAAGAATATCCTAATATGGCGATAACAATTGGTGCTTCATCCTCTCAGTTATTATTTCTGGTCAGTCAAATCAGTAGGGCTTTATTATTATTTATTATTTATCATGTATCAGGCACCAGGCTAAATATTGGAGAACTGAAGAAAGGCAAAAGATAATCCCTTCTTTCAAGAAGTTCAAAATCAAATGGGGGATGTAGCAACAAAAAAGTTATGTATAAATAAGATACTGACAAGATAAATAAGAAATAATCAATAGATAATTATTTCTAAATAATAATACATGAAAATACATGTTTCTTAGACTTCAAGCTAACAGAATGACCAGGTCTTTGCCTTCATAACGCAAAAGGAGCAATATATTTCCTATTAATTGGAATTAATCAACTATGCTACAAGACACTTCCATATGAAAACTTTGATGCTCCTAATGGCCAACTCTTAAAGCTCTGATAGCTCAATTCATAGTATAAGCCATAGGTTCAACTCTGCAAGTGATTTCAATAGAAAATATAAATTTGTACTCCCATATCCATCTAATATGTTGTCCTTCATTACGATACCTCAGAGTCATTTATAGCTGTAGAGCTTACATTTTCCTCACATTATGGACACTATACAAATGGCTACTTCTCTATGGACCTAAAGCATGTTGTAAAGTAAAATATCCAAGAAAGAAAAGTCAATGATAATGATAAACTATGATCTCTAAGTTCTTACTTGGTCAGACAGGGAGCACTAGATAGAGTGATGGGTCTGGAGTCAGCAAGACCAGAGTTCAAATCCAGCCTCAATTACATAGTAGCCTTGTAACCTTGGATAAGTCACTTAATGCTGTGGTAACCTTGGATAAGTCACTTAATGCTGTGGAGAAGGAAACAGTAAACCACTCAAGTAACTTTCCTAGCAAAACCCCAACTGGGGTGAGGAAGAATCGAACAAGATTGAAAACAACTAAATAATAATTTTTAAAAAAAAATTCTTTCATTCAGTAAATTAAAGCATTGACAAATAAGACATATATGTATATGCATGTATATATGCGCATGTACATATTGAATATATATATATATATATATATATATATATACATTGAAATTTTGTGGAAAAAGAGGTACATTGAAAAGAATATAGACATGATGAAATTAAAATCTCTCTTTTGAAAAGATTAACATGAGTTATAAACCTTTATCTAAGCTGATTAAAAACAAGAAGGCAGAAAAATTAAATGTTCACAATATCAAATGAACAAGGTGAAATCACAACAGGACAAGAAGAAATAAATATAATTAGCAGAAGCTCCTATGCCTGGGAACCTAGATGATGTAGTAGATAAGAATGTTGGCCCAGGAGTCAGGAATAATCATATTCTTGAGTTCAGTTCCAAAATCAGACACTTAGCAGCTGTGTGAAACTAGGCAAGTGTCTTACAAACCCTGTCTGCCTCAGTTTTCTCATCTGCAAAATAAATTAAAGAAGTAATGCCAAATCACTCTGGCATCTTTGCCAAGAAAACCCCATTTGGAATCATAAAGTCTTGGATGTGACTAGGAGAAGAAAAGAGGGGGAGGAGGGAAGAGTGCTGCTAGATGGCTCAGTGCATAGAGTGCCAGATCTGAAGTCAGGCTTCAAATCTAGCTTCAGACACTTCACTGAAGTGGCAAAAGTGAGACTGGTGACTTTGCATAGTCCTCCTTCACTCAAATCAAGTGTAAGCCATGTCATCATTTCTCTGATGTCATGGTCTTCTTTGCAAACGAAGGATAAGCACAACCTGTGAGCAGACTGAGCTCCCTGAGTGGGGACCCAGCTAGCTGGGAAACCCAGGTCATCCTCTCCTTTCTGTCTCCCTCTCTCTTTACTTTGTTATTTGCTAGCTAGAAATCCTTCCTTCCTTCCTTCCTTCCCTCCCATTTCCAAATTCTTAAACCCAGTGTACTCTTAAATCCATGGACTGGACAACAATAGGTCCCTGCCAAAACTGCACTTAATGGCTGGCTTAGAATGATTGTCAATAGTAACAGTTTCTCTTTCTCTCCCAGTTTGATTTAGATTTTTTTCTTTTGCTCATTAAAAGGGCCATTCCCTGACTATTTCTTAAAGAGACCTATTCATTCAATGAATTTTACCTCCCTCTAAGTGAATATGTGTAAAGGCCAAGGTGTCCCATTGTATCCTGGGCCATCTCCAGTCATCCTGATGAATATCTGGTCACTGGATTCAGATGGCTCTGGAGGAGAAGTGAGGCTGGTGACCTGCACAACGCTCCCTAACTCAAAAGCAAAGTCCAGTGCAAGTCATGTCATCATTTCTCTGATGCCATGGTCTTCTTTGGAAGAGAAGAATGAACACAGTGACAACAACAACAATAGATACTTCCTAGCTGTGTGACCCTGGGAAAGACATATAACTTCTGTTTGCCTTCATCTATTGGAGAAGGAAATGACAAACTGCTCCTGTCTTTGCCAAGAAAACCTTATAGACAGTATAGTTAATGGAGTCATGAAGAGTCAAACATGAGTGAAGGATGGCAACAACATTATGCCGTTAAATGCAAACAAATTTGAGAACTCAGAAGAAATTGAGGAATACTTTCAAAAACATAAAACACTCAAATTCACTGGAATTGCTTCTGCAATCCATAGCATAGCCTCATTTTCATAAGATTCTCCTCAGTGGTGGAAAGAATGATCACATGATGCCCTAAGCCTGCCTGAGGGAGGGTGGGGAGGTGGTGAGAGCATGAAGAGATCCTTGTTCTTCAGATTCTAGTTTTGAGACAGGACACCAAGGGGCTCTATGTTTCCTTTAGGGAGATATTCCTGGTAGGAGACAAAGACTCTGTGAAGAAGAAGATACATAGTGGATCTGGTCCTTAAGTCCATCCTGATTCCCAGCTTACACAATAAAAACTTTGGGGAATTTCTTCCTGGGTGAGATCAGGGACTTTCTAACACATGCACACACAATCTCTCTCTCTCTCTCTCTCTCTCTCTCTCTCTCTCTCTCTCTCTCTCTCTCTCTCTCTCTCTCTCTCTCTCTTTCTCTCTCTCACCTTTTCCTTCCCTTTATCTCTCACTTCCTCTCCCTCTCTCCCTCCTTCCCTCTTTATCTCTGAGATTCCTTGCTCCCAGTGGAAGATTAATTTCATTTCATGTATAACCAGACATATAGTCTGCCTTCACTCAAAACAAAGTCAAGTGCAAGTCATGTCATTATTTGTCTGATGGCAAGGTCTTCTTCGGCAATGAAGGACAAACAAACACAGCCAGACATATTCTAATTCATAAAGCTCCTCTGAATTCCCTTTGCTTTTGCCTTTTGTAAAAAGGTTTCTGTGTTCTTTGCCATGGGTGTTGATTTTGGTATCACTGGCAATTGTTGGCAAAGTAGTTAAGCTTTTAGACATATCACTTGTGGAATTCCTTTGCCATTAAATAAATAGTGACCATGAGATTAAAAATCTTTTCCCTTAGACTAACAATATTTAGGGAGGGGCATATACATATAATTTAAGTTTAGCACCCTTTCTTTGAGGAAACCAGAGTGGCTATCCATCCAAATAACCTTAGTCTTCTGGTGTCTGTCTAGCAAGATTTGAAGTCTCCTTTAGAAAAGGGTGTGTGGAGGAGACTCTAGAGAAAACTATTCACTCTTCCCTGTGATGTCTTTTTAGACATATTTATGTGGACACACATAACCTACATGAGCTACAAGCACCTACACACGGTCACATACACACACATGCATACTGCCTCATGCTTTTTTTCTTTACTTTTATCTTACATCTGGTCTTGAAGAGTTCTTGCCTCCAAAACAAAGTGCTTGCCTCACATTCTCTGCCACAGGCTATAATCCTGAAATTAGAAAGGCTGGTTTGTAATAAAAAAGGAAAAATATGACTTTAAGACAGGCCTGCACAACCTATGTCCAGTGGATTTCAAGTGGTTCCCTAAAAATCCTCTAAATTTTTTGCAGGCTACCTGAAATCCTTTAGCATGTTATAGGTTTTATAGGCCTGATCTAAGAGATTATCACTAAAAAGTTCCAAATATTTATCTATGATCAATACACCCTGGTGCTTGTCATAGGGTTAGATAACTTTGTCATAGAAATGGTAAGTGATTTAGCACTGTGAATTAGACTGAATTTGTATAAAAACCAGTCCATCACCTTGAACAGAAGACCCAAAGTTGTATCAAGGCCAGAGAAAAATGCCAGCAATTTATTCTAGTTCAACCTGTAAGGATGCTGAAAGTGATAACCAGTCATCAGCCAGACACTCAACTGATCATTCTACCACTAACAGAAGCTATTATCATATGCTCCAGTTTTCAGGAATTGTGGGAACCACATCTTTCTCTAGATTGATTGCACTTGTTCCCAGTGAGTATCCTTGCAAATAAAGTACCTTTATTGACCAAGTGGTAACAAGCAATATTAAGCACCTACTATGTTTTTTGAGCTAGGTAAGAGGAAACATAGAAATAAACACAAAACAATTCCTGTCCTGAAGGAGCTCCTTCTTGAAGATGCTTCTTTTGGGAAAGATAATATGCGCATAAATAAGTCTATTTATAATATATATGTAATATATATAAATGTGTTAATATATATGCATATATAAGTATAAATATATGTAACAAATATATATGTAAGTATTTATACTAATATATATGCATATATAAGTATAAATATATGTAACAAATATATATGTAAGTATTTATACAAGTATATCTAAATAATATATAAATTTATATAAGTACATATAAATATATAGCATATAATAAATACCTAAAGGATATATAAATTTATATAAATATATTACATATAATAAACATATGTAAGTATATAGAAATACATACATTTATATAAGTCTATATAATATATAATAAATATATGTATATATATATAATATATGTAATAACAATTCAAAGTAATGTGTAGGGGAGTAAACATCGATAGCTGAGAAGAGTAAGGAGAACCCCATAAAAAAGGCAGCACTTCAGCTGACCTTTCAATTAAGCTAAGGATGCTAAGACACAGAGGTGAGGAGGAAATAAAAATTGGTGCAAAGGTCTTATTGGGCTATCCTAAATAAGAGTAATAATCCTGTGTTGGCTTAGTCATACTGGCCACTGAGTCCTAGACACTGGAATTCAAGAATGAGTGTTCATTTTTGGGAAGCCTAGAGAAGATCCCAGTCCTAAAGGGTTTAGAAGAGAACCAAGGCAGAAACTCAATCTAAGAGAAATGGGAGGCATTGGGCTATTCACTCTAGAGTTGGAGGTAGAGGCTTGGTATAAATGCAAAAGGCTCAATTCCAGTTTTGATGGTGTTGGGAATAAGAGAAAGAACTATGAGGCAAGCTATGGGGCAAGAAGAAGCCTTCTTCACTTTCCTGTCCCCTCCACCCCTACCTCAGGAAAGGAGTCTGGGTACCAATCTCTTCAGAGCTCCCCACTCTGTAACATTATGGTAGCCTCAAACTTTCTGCTGCCCCATTATCTGACAGCACTGATATCCATGTGTGTGTCATGTGTGTGTGTGTGTGTGTGTGTGGTGAGTGTGTGTGTGAGAGAGAGAAAGGGAGAGAGACACTATAGTGCGTGAAAAGAGTTTGCAACGTTTTTATCCAAAGATCCAGAATACCTGGGATTGATTCCTGATTCTGACACTCATCTGCTGTGTGATATTGAACAATTTCATGCCTTTAAGTCCTTGCTTCCTTAGTTTAAATGGGGAAGAGATAGCTCTCCTACTTACTTAGATGCAAAAAGAATAACAGGGGTAAATCATTGTTAAAATTATGTTTGTCTCAGTAAAGATTATCTTGGAGCAGGGACTTAAATAAATATAATGGCTTTACTAAAGACAACTATTAGCCATTTAGAAAAAGTTCCCCCACAGTACCTGTGTACCTGCATGACAAGACTGATGGTGCACATCAGTGTTATGCCTTCTCTGACTAATCTGAAATGAGTGGCATTAATGTGAAGCAAAGTGCTAAATTTTGTCTGCTATCCTTCAAGGTTGAATATCCAAAGCCAATTATATGACTCAAAACCAAATTTGAGGCCTGTGATATTTGTGATGGAAGGCATGTTTGGAAAGTTCTTGATGTGGGTGTCCAATGTATAAATGAAATAATAGCTCCAACAGACAAATGTACTCATAGACAAGTGGAAGAGAGAGGGTTTTGTTCTCTATATTTTGACAGCAAAGGTCCTTAGCATTCCATGCCTAATGTGAAGCAATGGCAACCATCAAACACTGAAAGAATGCATTAGTGACTGGATGTGAAATGTTTTACTCCTTATTTACAGCATGGGTGATTTGATGTAGCTAACAGTAGCAAGTTAAGTTTTGAAAAATCATAGACCCATAAACAAGGTTTAAAACTGCTTATGACAGATCATTTGTGAAAATTGCAGTAAAAATATAATGGGGGGAGGAAGAACAGAAACCTTTTATATACACCTCTAAATCAAAGCAGCATAAGGATGCATGACAAAACTACATTAGTGAGAAAAAGGGATGTGGCAGCTCATAGACTTCTTCTCTGTCACATGGCAGGCTTCCTTTGTTCTCTGACCCTTATGGAGCCATATGAATTTCCATGACCTGGAGGCAAAACCTTGAGACTGATGTGGGTCAGTGTTTTCATGTCTCCTAGATCTCATTCTAATGAAATTTGTGCATGGTCCCATCTCCAAAGCTACCAGAGTATCCTTGAGGTGTGAGACATTGTACCCAACAGTGGTTCTGAAGTGCAGTCCTACCTTTCATGTTTAATCCCTGTGTGACCTCTCTTAACCTCATGTACCTTATTTGTACAATGAAGGTGTTGGACTAAATAGCCTTTGAGGTGATTTCCAGGTCTAGATGTCTCCCTGTGAGTTCTATGGGAGATGGGATCACCATATATTGCATTTGTATATATTTTGTGTTAGAGAGAGGAAAGGAAGCTTTAAGGGAATGAGATAATTGCTACAAATTCAATCATAGCACAATTCAATATTTTGCCTATTTTCACCAACAAGGGCATCAGAAGGCTGGACTCCTTTGTTGGATCTTCCTCTGACTCATTAGAGCATGGGAATAATTCAGATCCTTTATTTCTTTGTGCTTCACTTTCTCCATTTGTAACAATTTCTATGTATTCATTTACATGTAATTTTTATTACTATAATATATTCATTATATATTCACATATATATATATATATATAAATGTATGAAATGTATGAAAACCAAGGGATACTTTGTGAAAGATATTATTATGTTATACTCCAGCTGTGGAAAATAGATAAACCATTAACCTTTATGTATATAAATTAATAAAAATTTATAAAATATAAATTAACAAATATATAAATAAGTTTATATGTAAAGAAACCTAAGTTTCTTTATTTGTAAGTCACAAGTGTTATATCAGATTATATCGTTAATTAAAACTTTTAAGTGCTGTGATGAGTTGATCAGAAATCCTTCTGAATCTGTGAAACTCAGGGTAGCATAGATGTTGGGGAAATACAAATTAAAAATGGTATATTCCCCACTTTCAGAGTCATGTAGTCAAGTGATGAAGCAGGTACATTATATAATTTTGCAAGGTAAAAACCACAAATCTTTAAAAGATCCACAATTGTTTTTCCCAGGAAATCACTGTTTACAATAATCTGCTATTGAGCAGAAAGAGAGGGGAGAAGAGCCAGCAAATTCCTAGGTTTCCTGCTCATCTAAAAAGAATTGAGAGAACGCACAAAAAGAGAAAGGTTGCCAAAACTTGTCTTCTTCAAAATGCTATTTATATTCTGTTTGGACCACATCAACCTGGTCATGTTATTTCTTGCTAAGATCTAAACTTTCTCAAAATTGCCCTCTTGGGATCTGAAAGTTATACTCTACACAGGTACATAATAAATACTGTTAGTCCTAAAGTCCACTTAAGGTAGATGGCATCCTTTACCAAGGAAGGATTTTGATTTGAATCAAAGCGGTTTTCTTCCATTCATGACAGAAAGTGACCTCCTCAATTTTACTAGCATCATTTGTTGGGGAACTGAGCTTTGATTAAAAAAAAATTCTCCCTTATTCATGCTTATTCCAACTCTAGTTAACTTGGAATGGTGGGGTCCACTCTGCTGAAAACCAGTTACCTGGTCAAAGCAAGGGAGAAGAGAAAAATATTTGGCTTCCAGGATTTCTAACAGCTAGAAGGTAACTGTGTGTCACTTATCACTAGGGATGGTTAATCTGGAAGTCTCTTAATAGGATTTAAAGAAAGATTCATGGAAGGAGGAAATCATTGCTTAGTGAAAAAAGCAAAAAATGAAGGAAGGTTTCATGTAGAAAGTATATCTTTTGGTTAGGGTCTTAAAGAATGGGAACACTTCAATCTAGGGGAATTTGTGAAAAGTTCAATTAAGATACTGAGAACAGCACTCATGAGAACACAGAGAAAGGAGACGAGAGAATTAGCATAGGGCACCATGGATATTCCAATTTGATAGAAACATAGGAGTGAATGAAGGAGAGTAGTGTCAGATAAAAACCCTTTTCCCTAAAATTTCCTTATATTTTCTTACCATGTTATATCATTAAGCAAAACATAAGGTGTTTGAGTTCAAGGGCTGTTTTGTTTTTGAATCCTAAGTGTCAAGCACCAGGCTTTACAAATAGGTCATGTTTAACAAATGGTTGTTCAATTGCATTGAAATGAAATGAGGCTGTAAGGGTAGGTTGTAGACAGCCTTCCATAGCATGCTGATGAATGTGTATTCTATTTGGGATGAAAGTGAGAACCCATGATGATTTTATGAGTAAGCTTATACATTAAGAAGATTATCTTGGCAGTGTTGTCAAGGATATTTGGAGGAAGGAGAGAAGAAAGGCAACAAAAGCAATAGTCTAGACATGAAATTAACAAAGAAAAATCACAGTGAAGATGTCTCTTTCAGCACAGTGTGCCTGACACTTGATAGAAACTTAATTTATTGCCTTTATACTCTCAAAAATGTAAATAGGAAGGAGATTTCAGGTATTCCCTAGCAGGCAAAGGGGAATAAATTTAAATAGGAAAATCTACACTGTGTTAAAAAGATGTATATGTTAAAGTTTCATATCTTATGTCATCTTATTTCAGATTGCAGTAAGTGAAAAAGACATATCCTATATCTACTGTGGCTTAATTTATTCAGTCTCTGAAAATCCATAGAAATTCATTTTACTTAAGTTAGTTTCCCCAAAGTCATGGATGGAGGGAGAAATTACACAGAATAAAATACAACATATCAACCCCTCTGCTAAAATAGCAACAACATTGAGGAAAACAGAATTGAAAGATTAATAAATGTGTTTAGTATCAGAAGGCTTTCATTTCTTTACTTCCACATTCTTTAATTTGGAGAAATTTAAAATCCCAGGTAGCTTAAAGAAGTACTATTGTTAAGTGATCTCAGTTTCGATTATATTGAGTTCATTTTCAGGAGCCTACAAACAGTATCTTGGTTAAATTCTCTATGAACTACTACATGAAAGCATAGACAAGGATTGAGGAGGATGAAGAGGTATAAATACATACTGTAATACCTTGTTGAAATCTATCTTGTGTCCATGGAATTCACCTGGTCTATTCATCTGGTAACTCTTAGAAAGGAGGTTCACTTGCATCCCTGGCTTTTATTGAATTCATGGTGACTACTTATTTTCTAGGATCCTGGTAGGAAACCATGTTCCTCAAATGTACTTTTCCACAACTTTAGTAAATTGGAGCATTTCCCTGCCTCCACTTTCCAATAACTGTCCTCAGCATTTAGCACAGTGACTAACAGATAATAGTTGTTCATTTAATTTTATTTGTTCTCCTATGCTCCATTATTTCTTAAAGACTACAAGTTCCCACTCCTAAATACGGACATTTTCTCAATATGTAGGTCTCTATACTTGAATTCCCTTCTTACCATGTTTTTCTTTTGATTTCCTCTTAGCATTTTCTGTTTAAATATTTATTATTTGTCCTCAATAAACAAAATAAATTTAAAATAGAAATCCAACTCTTTCTGTGATATCTTGTTTTGCTTAATTATTTTTAAAACAAGCTTCATCTAATTCTTGACTTTAGTTTCTCATTATTCTCCAAAGCATACTTTGCTGTTCTTTCATGTTCAACCTTAGTTATATGCCTTCCCTTTAATTGTTGACAAAATCTGAGCTCATCAGACTTCCCCTGTGCACTGGTTTCTTTAAATACACTCCTGTTTTGTTTTGGGTTTTTTTTTTTGTCTTGTTGAGATTATTTCTGATTGTGGAGACTAACATTCTTTTTTTTCTAAAATCTGAATGCAGGGTCTTTTATATTTTTTCCCCTAATATAAAAAAAATGAAATATGTCTTCCTGAAGTCTTACATATATTCTCAATTATGCACAGCTTTCCCTTCCTTTATAATTACAAATTCAAGATTCCATAGTCAATTTTTCACAAGGTTTCAATACTGTTTAGTATCATGGGATCATGGATTTTGTGCTTGAAGGAACATGAGTGACCATTTAATCTAATGCCCTCATTTTACATGTAAGTACACTGAGGTAAAAATAGACCAAGTGACTTGAGTATGGTCACAATTTGAGCTCAGGACTTCCTTTCTCCAAGTTCAGCATTCTGACCATGTTCAACTTTACTGCTTTTGTGCTTCACTGTTCAATTTTTGCTTATTAACTAAAATTAGATGGCACAGTGCTGGACTCAATCAAGAAGACCTGAGTTCAAATTCATTCTTAGAAACTTCCTAACTATGTGACCTTGGGCAAACCACTTAACTTCAATTTGTCTTAATCCACTGAACAAAGAAATGTCAAACAACTCCAGTGTCTTTGCCAAAAAGAAATCTCATGGATAGAGATCCATGGGTTCACAAAGAGCTGGACAGAACTAAGTGACTGAACAACATCATAGCATGTTTCCTTTAGGAATGTAACAAATGATAGCTTCTAGTTTACACACACTACTCTCCCAATAGTATTAAATTCCTAATATATGATAAAATAGAAAGACACCTAGCTCTGGAGTTAGAGATCCATGTTTCCATCTTGCCTCTGATGCACAATACTTCTCTGGGCTTCAGTTTTTCATATATAAAATGAGGGATATGGAACATCCTGCGGATTCAAGACTTGATTTATGAAATAAGGAGAATGGACTAAATGGTCTCTCATATGTGTAATAGTCAAAATATATATTTTGTTTCCAAAATGTTCTTCCTTACTCATATAAAACAGTTAGTGTTCAAGGTCAGGGCACTCTCAGATAAAAGGCAGGCACATACTTTATTTTTATGTTCTTTTTTTAAGCTTGCTTTGCTTTATTAATATAGAACTAGACTCTGTCTCCAGCCAAAGGTAAAATGAAACAGGGTAAAGAAACCCCAGGGTGGCTCTGCTCATTCCTCTATTTGAACTCCTTGGAGGCCCAAGTATTCAATTCAAAATTGAAGAATGCCCACTGGCTTAGTGGGAGTAGGGCAAATACAATGTGCTGTGGATTACAAGGCTTATCTCTGTCCCTATGACATCTGCAAAAAACACCTCTGATTCCTTCCAAAGGATGAACAAGAGGTTCAATTACACAGACTTCACTAGGGCATGGTTTAAAAAAAATATCAAGGTGACTTTTGGAATTGGAGCCAAGATGGCAGAGTAAAGGCCTGGACTCTGAGAACCTGAGTTTTCCAGCAAAGTCCTCCAAATACCTTTACAAAATGAATCTAAACAAATTCTAGAGCAGCAGAATCTACAGAAATACAGAATGAAACAAATTCCAAAGCATAGACAACCTGAAATGTTGACAGGAAAGATCTATTAGGCTGAGAGGAGCTCAGGCTGTGTTGGTGTAGACTGGGCCCCACCAAACCTGGCATGTGTATTGAGGCACTGGAATCACTGACAGCAGCAGTGATTTCCATACTTCTCAGCCCAGACTTCAAAGACAACTTTGATGGAAAGGTCTGTTGGACCTATGTGAGACAGGAGCACAGTCCAGCGCAGTTCATATCCGCACAACCCTAGCCCCAGCAGGCTAGGAGCAGGCTTTGTGAGTGACTAAATCAAAAGCATCAGGGGAAGTGGCTGTTTTGGGAACTCTCAGATGGTAAGGGAGTTGAACAATTGATAAGAAGGAGACCCCCCCCCCACCCCCGTAGGGGTCTCTTTGCCAGCACTGAAGCAGGACTCTGTTGCTTTTCCCATACTTGGGTCTGAACTGCAGTCCTAGGTGGCCATTCCAGGGTAAGGAGGAGGACTAGCATAGCAGAGTTTGTGGCAGCAGTAGAACAGAGACCCTCCTCACAGTTTCAGGGAAGAAAAAAGGACTTGTGATGACTCAGAAAACCAGAGTACAAGCCAGGAGAGTAGTAAACACCTCTCCTTATATCATCCCACCTTAGAAGGACTTAAAACTTATAGTTCCCTAGAAATATCTCTGAAAACAGCTGCAAAATTCTTGAGGCTTCAAACAGTTCACCATGTACTCTGGAAGCAGCTCTTTACCTTGACAAAGAGTTAAAAAGTCAAGTAATAGGCTTGGAAAATGAACAAACGATAAAAAAAAAAAATCTGACTATAAAAACATACATTGATGAGAAGGAAGATCAAAACACACACTCAGAATAAGACAACAAAGTCAAAACTACTGTATCCAAAGGCTCCAAGAAAAGTATGAATTGGTCTCAGAACATGGAAGAAGTAAAAAGAATTTTGAAAATCAAGTAAGAGAAATGGAGGAAAAATTGAGAAGAGAAATGAGAGTAATGCAAGAAAAACATGAAAAATGAGTAAACAGCTTGATAAAGAAGACTCAAAAAAATTGCTGAAGAAAATAAGACCCTAAAAAAATCAACTAGACTAAATAACACAAGTACAAAAGGCAAATGAGGAAAAGAGTGCATCAAAAAGCAGAACTGACCTACTGGAAAGGAGGTCCAAAAGCTCACTGAAGAAAATAATTCCTTAAAAATTGGAATATAGCAAATGGACACTAATGACTTTATGAGAAATTAAGAAACAATAAAACAAAACCAAAAGTTTGAAAAAAAGAAGACAATGTGAAATACCTCATTAGAAAATCAACTGAGGGGGCACAGCCAAGATGGTGGACTACAAAGACACACTTATGCAGGGTCCTTCCCACAGACCATAAAATACCTGTAGAGAAGGACTATCAACAAGTTCTGGAGCAGCAGAAGTGAAGAATAACAGAGTGGAGGAGATTTTCAGCCCACAGTGACCTGAAAGGCCCACAGAAATTTCAGTTGAGCTGGACTCAGAGCAGAGCGCAGAGCTCAGCCCAGCCTTGGCCAAGCAGCACAGCTCAACAAGACTCTGGGAGGAGGACACCTCAGGGGCGGAAGCTCCAGTCGCAGTAACAAGACCCCATATCCCTCAGCCCACAGGCACCAAAGGTAAGTGACAGGATTTAATCAGCAGGCCAGGAAGGGAGAAGAGCTTTCCCATAGCTCCAGCAGCAGGCAGCAGCCACAGATCCTGCACAGCAACCCATACAGAAGCTCCATTGTTGGAGCATAAAAACCTCTGGGGGCATTGAAGACCTGAGTCTTGCCTCTGCGCTGGGTGGAGGCCCTGGGAGAGCTGGTCTTTGTCTCACACTGAATGGTGGCCCTGCACATCTAGCTTATCTGAAAATTAGCCCCCATTGCTGACTTGGGAACTGGAGGCCAAGTGGCTGTGGAGAGGTATCTGCTAAGATTCTCGGCATAAAAATCCCTCTCTGCATTCAGACCAGTACACACTTGATCGTGCCACCTTGGAGGAACTGAGATCTCACAGATTCCCAGAGTATACTCTACTCTTGACAAAGGACCCAAAAGTCAAGTAACTGGTTAGAAAAATGCCCAAAAAAGGGAAAAAAATAAGACTATACAAGGTTACTTTCTTGGTGAACACATATGTCCTCCCATCCTTTTGCGTGAGGAAGAACAATGCTTACTATCAGGGAAAGACATAAAAGTCAAGGCTTCTCTATCCCAAACATCCAAAAATAAATATGCAATGGGCTCAGGCCATGGAAGAGCTCAAAAAGAATTTTGAAAATCAAGTTAGAGAGGTGGAGGAAAAACTGGGAAGAGAAATGAGAGAGATACAAGAAAAGCATGAAAAACAGGTCAACGCCTTGCTAAAGGAGACCCAAAAAAATGCTGAATAAAACAACACCTTGAAAAATGGGTTAACTCAATTGGCAAAAGAGGCTCAAAAAACCAATGAGGAGAAAAATGCTTTAAAAAGCAGAATTAGCTAAATGGAAAAGGAGGCCCAAAAGATCACTGAAAAAAATAGTTCTTTAAAAATTAGAATGGAACAGATGGAAGCTATTATGAGAAACCAAGAAATCACAAAACAAAAACAAAAGAATGACAAAATGGAAGATGATGTGAAATATCTCGTTGGAAAAACAACTGACTTGGAAAGTAGATCCAGGAGAGACAATTTAAAAATTATGGGCCTACCTGAAAGCCATGATCAAAAAAAGAGCCTAGACAACAGCTTCAATAAAATTATCAAGGAAAACTGCCCTGAGATTCTAGAACCAGAGGGACAAATAAATATTGAAAAAATCCACCGATCCCCTCCTGAAAGAGATCCAAAAAGAGAAACTCCTAGGAACATTGTGGCCAAATTCCAGAGTTCCCAGGTCAAGGAGAAAATATTGCAAGCAGCTAGAAAGAAACAATTCAAGTATTCTGGAAATACAATCAGGATAACACAAGATCTAGCAGCTTCTACATTAAGGAATTGAAGGGTATGGAATAGGATATTCCAGAAGTCAAAGAAACTAGGACTAAAACCAAGAATCACCTACCCAGCAAAACTAAGTATAATACTTCAGGGGAAAAATTGGTCTTTCAATGAAATAGAGGACTTTCAAGCATTCTTGATGAAAAGACCAGAGCTGAAAAGAAAATTTGACTTTCAAACACAAGAATGAAGAGAAGAATGAAAAGGTAAACAGCAAAGAGAAGTCATAAGGAACTTACTAAAGTTGAACTGCTCACATTCCTACATGGAAAGACAATATTTGTAACAATATTTGTAACTACTGAAAAAAGTATCTGGGTAGTTGGTGGGATTACACACACACACACACACACACACACACACACACACACACAGCACAGAGTGAATTGAATAGAATGGGATCGTATCTCAAAAAAATGAAATTAAGCAGTGAGAGAGAAATATATTGGGAGGAGAAAGGGAGAAATGGAATGGGGCAAATTATCTCTCATAAAAGAGGCAAGCCAAAGACTTTTCAGTGGAGGGAAAAAGAGGGGAGGTGAGAGAAAAACATGAAGCTTACTCTCATCAATTTGACTAAAGGAAGGAATAAAATGCACACTCATTTTGGTATGAAAATCTATCTTACAATACAGGAAAGTGGAGGAGAAGGGGATAAGCAGGGTTGGGGGGATGATGGAAGGGAGGGCAGTGGGAGGAGGAAGCAATCTGAAGTCAACACTCTTGGGGAGCGACAAGATCCAAAGACAGAACGGAAGCAATGGGGGGCAGGATAGGATGGAGGGAAATATAGTTAGTCTTACAGAACTCAACTATTATGGAAGTCATTTGTAAAACTACACAGATTTGGCCTATATTGAATTGCTGGCCTTCCAAAGGGAAGGGGTGGGGAGGGAGAGATGAAGAGCAATTGGAAGTCAAAGTTTTAGGAACAACTGTCTAGTATTGTTTTTACTACTAAGAAATAAGAAATACAGGTAATGGAGTATAGAAAGTTATCTGGCCCTACAGGTCAAAAGAGAAGATGGGGACAAGGGAAGGGAGGGATGTTAGAAGGAGTGCAGATTGGTGACAGGGGCAATTAGAATGCTTGGCCTTTTTGGGTGGGGGGAAGGGGAGAAATGGAGAGAAAATTTTTAACCCAAAATTTTGTGAAAATGAATGTCAAAAGTTAAATAAATAAATTAAAAACAACTGACCTGGAAATAGATCTAGGAGAGACAATTTAAAAATCCCTGGACTACCTGAATTCTATGATCAAAAAAAGAACCTAGACATTATCTTTCAAGAAATTACCACCCCAGTTGATAAATGGTCAAAGGATATGAACAGTAAATTTTCAGAGGAAAGAATTAAAGATATCTATAATCATATGAAAAAATGCTCTAAATCACTTTTGATTAGAGAGGTGCAAATCAAAACATATCTGAGGTACTACATCACACTTATAAGATTGGCAAACATGACAGAACAAAAAACTGATAAATGTTGGAGAGGATGTGGGAGAGTTGGAACACTAATTCATTGTTGGTGGAGCTGTGAGCTCCTCCAACAATTCTGGAGGGTGATTTGGAACTATACCCAAAGGGCTACAGAAATGTGTATACCCTTTGACCCAGCAATATTGCTACTAGGACTGTATCCCCAAGAGATCATAAAAATGGGAAGGGGTCCCACATGTACAAAAATATTTTTGGCAGCATTCTTTGTAGTTGCCAAAAATTGGAAATCAAAGGGATGTCCATCAATTGGGGAATGGCTGAATTAATTATAGTATATGAATGCAATGGAGTACTATTGCACCATAAGAAATGATGAACAAGAAGACTTCAGGGAGGCCTGGAATGACTTATATGATCTGATGCTGAGTGAAAGGAGCAGAACCAGGAGAACTGTGCACAGCAACGACCACAGTGTGCAAGAGTTTTTTTCTGGTAGATTTGGAACTTTGTAACAACGCAAGAACTTAAAAAAAAATTCCAATGATATTCTAAGGCAAAATGCCTTCCACAATCAGAGAAAGAAATATGGAATTCATCTGCAGAATGTAGCCAATCATGTTTGTGTGTGTGAATGTATGTATTGTGTTTTGCTTTGTTATATGATTTCTTGCATTTATTTTAGTTCGTCTACATAGCATGACTATAGTGAAAACGTATTCAGTAGGAAAGTATATGTAGATCCTATACAGAATTGTATGCTGTCTTGAGGAGGGAGGGGAAAGGAGGGGACTACTTGTGTGGGGGGGGTAAAATCTAAGTTTTATGGTAGTAATTGTAGAACATTAAAAAAAAAGAAAAAGAAATTACCAAGGAAAGCTGCCCTGCTAATCTAGAAGCACAGAGTAAAATAGAAATTGAAAGAATCTACTAATCACTTCCTGAATAAAATCCCAAAATGAACACTTTCTGGAGTATTATAGTTAAGTTCAAGCATTTTCATGTCAAGGAGAAAATATTTTAAGGAGCTTAATGGAAACAATTCAAGTATTGTGGAGTCACAATCAGGATAACACAAGATTTAACAGTTTCTATGTTTCAAGAACCAGAGAAGCTTCTAATACGATATTCCAGGGACTGAAGGAGCTAGGATTAAAATCAAGAATCATCTACCCAGAAAAACTGACTATAACCCTTCAGAAGGAAAAATGAACATTCAATGAGATAGGGGAATTTCATGCGTTGTTGAGAAAAAAACAGACAAAGCTAAACAGAAAATTTGACTTCCAAATACAAGACTCAAGAGAAACATGAAAAGGTAAACTGAAAAGAGAAATCATAAGGGATTTATTAAAGTTAAACTGTTTGCATTCCCACATGGAAAGATGATCCCTGTAACTAGAACTTCATCATTTTTAGGGCAGTTAGAAGGAGTAAACCTAGAAAGAGAGCATTGTTATGAATTTACTGTGATGGCATGATATCTGAAAGAAGAAAATTAGGGGGTGAGAGAGGAAAGCACTGAGAGAAAGGGAAAAGGAGAGGTAGAATGAGGTGCGTTATCTCACATAAAATAAGCTAGCAAAAACTTATAGTAGAAGGGAAGAGGGGGAGACGAGAGGGAGTAAGTGAATCTTACCATCATCAGAATTAAGTCAAAGAGGGAATAACATACACACTCAATTGGACACACAACTCTATACTGCCCTATCAGAAATTAGGGGGAAAGAGGATAAAAGATGTGGAGAGATAGGAGTTGGGGTATATTGATGGATGGGGTAGTCATTAGCAAAATACACTTCAGTAGGGACAGGGTGAAAGGAGAGAATAGAATGAATAGGGATGGGATAGGATAGAGGGACATATAATTAGTCTTTCACAACATAACTATTTTGGAAGTGTTTTTGCATGACTACACATGTGTAATCTGTATCAAATTTCTTGTCTTCTCAATGATGACAGCAGGATGGGGAGGGAAAAAGGAAGAAAATATGTAGCTCAAAATTTTTAAGTTGAATGTTAAAATTGTTCTTACATGTAACTGGGGAAATAAAATACTAAATAAAAATTAAAAAAATAAAAAAATAAATCTGATATTTCTCCTTTATCTGCTGAATTACTGTGCTCAAGTTGTTTATTGCAAAAATATTCAGACCACAAAATGTAAAACTGGTTTTCTAAGATACAAATTCTAAAAATTTCTTTTCATTGAAAATAGTGTTCCACAGGTAAGTTCACATTGCACAATGCCAAACACAAACGTGTTTAGACCTTTCTATTAACTGTAGTGCTTTTTGCCTGGTTCTTTGCATTCTGATTTTTAAACAAAGATTCTTGCCCCTAAAAATTATTCTGAGGTCCTCAGGGGTGAGGTTGCCTTGCTTCTGTCCTCTGCAAGATGGGGCATATCTCAACCAGCTTCTTATGACTTAGAAGTGAGGTACTGGAAGACATCCTCCTCCCATTCAACAGCAGCCTATAGTCCTGCTCAATTTCCCTTGCTTGCTTCTCCTTCTGATCTAGGAGGGAAAACATCATCTAGGGTTTGCCATGTTCCAGATTCAGCATTATGGAGTCAGACTGGATGCAGGTGAGCAGCAGGTGGCTAAGTAGAGCAAGAGGCACCTATAACGCTGCATGTGGACCGGGGCCTGGGTGCACAAGCTTGTGTGCTCTGTACTCAGGTCCCATCTTCTAATCCTCGTAGATATGCACCTTATGTGCCCCTTAAAATGATCAACCCGGGCCACTTTCTGGCTAGGCAGAGACCTGATGAATACATCCTTTATAGATATGAAATGCATATCTGTCCTTCCGTTTGATCTGTTTGTTATGAACAAGGAATGTAAGGGCATATTGCTTAATTCTATCCAGATGTTCCTTTTAACTAAATCTGAGTAACATGTCTGAGGATGGATTTCAGGATCATGTTCTTAATTAACCAAAATATCTGAATGGGTTTCAGTCATTTAAGTTCATGCCTTTTGCTCTTTGTTTTCTTTCTATAACAGGATTTTCTTCTAAGAATTACTGCATTCCTCCTCCACTATGGCATTCTTCTTTCTGATCCATACCTATTATTTTCCACATTTTTCATTCTTATGCTTCCCCTCTGCTATACATTTTCCTGCTTCAAATGCTCTCGAACAACAAAAATGGACCTCATTAAGTACTGTCACCCACCCTACTTCTCCAAAAAAAACCAAAACTCTTGTCATGCCTACAAATTTTCTAGTTTCTATTCAGGATAACTTCATCTTCCTAATCAGTTAGGTTCATGGACTTTTTATATATCTTTGACTTGTTGATTCATCAACTCTTTCTTTAAAATTATTTTTAGTTTTCAACATTCACTTCCACAAGATTTTGAGTTCCAAGTTTTCTTACCATTTCTCCCCTCTACCCACCCCAAGATGGTGTAGGTTCTGATTACCCTCTTCTTTTGATCTTCCCTCAATTTTCTCATATCTCTCCCTTTCGTTATTCCCATATCCTCGGTTTTCTTGTAGGGCAAGAGCGATCTCTATGCCCCATTTCCTATATTTCTTTTACCCAGTTGCAATTAAAAACAATTTTTAACACTCATTTTTAAAACTTTGAGTTCTAACTTCTCTACCTTTCTCCCTCCTCATCCACCCCCCTTGAGAAAGCAAGCAATTCTATATGTTATATACATGTGTAGTCATGCAAAACACTACCATAACAGTCATGTTGTGAAAGACTAATTATATTTTGCCTCCATCCTACCCTGCCTCCAATTTATTCTATTCTCTCTTCTCACCCTATCCCTCCTGGAAAGTGTTTACTTCTGATTACCCCTACTCCCAATTCCTTTCCCTTCTAACATTTCCCCCCTCCATACTTATCCCCTCCCCCCTACTTTTCTATAGTATAAGATAGATTTTCATGCCAAATTGAGTGTGCATGTTATTCCCTCCTTAAGCCAAATACTCTCACCTCACTCCCTCTTCCCTTCCATTGAGAAAGTTTTTTCTTGCCTCTTTTATGTGAGAGATGGTTTACCTCATTCTATTTCTCCCTTTCTCCTTCTCACAATATATCGTCTCTCACTTTTAATTTTATTTTTTTTAAATAACATCCCTTTATATTCAACTCACCCTGTGCCCTCTTTCTATATGTGTATAATCCCTCCAACTACCCTAATATTGAGAAAAGCCTCAAGAGTTGCAAATATTATCACTCCATGTAGCAATGTAAACAGTACAACTTTGGTAAGTCCCTTATGATTTATCATTCCTGTTTACCTTTCCATGCTTCTCTTGATTTCTATGTTTGAAAGTCCAGTTTTCTATTTAGCTCTGATCTTTTCATCAGGAATGCTTGAAAATCCTCTGTTTCATTGAATGGACATTTTTTTTTACCCTTGAAGTATTATACTCAGTTTCTCTGGGTAGGTGGTTCTTGGTTTTAAACCTAGGTCCTGTGACTTTCTAAATATCATATTCCAAGGCCTCCCATCCCTTAATGTGGAAGCTGTTAGATCTCGTTTTATCCTGATTGTGTTGTCACAATGCTCAAATTGCTTCTTTCTGACTGCTTGCAATATTTTCTCCTTTACGTGGGAGCTCTGGATTTTAGCTACAATGTTCCAAGGGGCTTTCCTTTGGGGATATCTTTCAGGAGGTGATCAGTGGATTATTTCAATATCTATTTTGCCCTCTCCTTCTAGAATATCATGGCATCTTTCATTGATAATTTCTCGAAAGATGACGTCTAGAACCTTTTTTTGATCAAGGATTTCTGGTAGTTCAATACTTTTTAAATTGTCTCTCCTACATCTATTTTCCAGATCAGTTGTTTTTCCAATGAGACACTTCACATTGTCTTTGGTTTTGTTTTATATTTTTTTTTTTGATTTTTCATAAAGCCATTAGCTTCCATCTACTTTAAGGAATTATTTTTTTCATTGAGTTTTTGACCTCCTTTTTCATCGGACTGATTTTGCTTTTTATGGCATTCTCCTCTTCATTGACTTTTTAAAAAATCTCTTTTGCCATTTGGGTTATATTATTTTAAGGTGTTATTTTCTTCAGCATCTTTTGGGTCCCCTTTTACAAGCAGTTGACTCAGTTTTCATGATTTTCTCCATCACTCTCATTTCTCTTCCCATTTTTTCATCTTCTTCTCTTACTTGATTTTCAGAATCTTTTTTGAGCTCTTCCATGTTCTGAGACCAATTCATATTTTCCTTGGTGATGTTGGATGTAGAGCTTTGACTTTGTTTGCTTCTTCCGTTTTTATATTTTGGTCTTCCTTATCATCAAATTAAGATTCTTTGGTCTGGTCTTTTTTCCAGTTTTTGTTCATTACCCCAGGGTTTTCTTGACTTCTGAGCTCTTTGTCAAGGTAGTTCTATGCTTCCAGTGGGGGCCCAGGGGTTTGGGGGGGTTGTATTGTCAGCTGATAGATTTCCCTACAATCTGTTGCCCTAGAATTTTAGATATAGCTGCTGTCATTGCTCCTGTTGCTGTTGCAGTTGGTATGTGTTCCTCCACCACCTCTGCCACCCTGTTGCTGGGATCAGAACACTCTACTCTATCACATAGATCCTAAAGGTTTATTCCACTGACCTTCCAATTTGTCCTCACTGTTTTGGCATTGTGAAATCTAGTAACTGCCACAGGTTCCAGAGAAACAGTACACTGATGCCTACTGAGGTCCCGTGTATGCTAGTGTGACCTACATTGGACTGCTCTCTGCTTCCAGAATGACTAGATAAACATTTCCTATTGACATTTCAGACTGTCTTGGGCTGGGTAGTTGTTTCACTCCATCATTCTGTGGATTCTGCAATTGAAGAATTTGTTTGGAGCCTTTTTTTTGAGTATCTTCCTGGGATTGGGGGAAGAGCTCCAGCAAGTCCCTGCTTTTATTCCACCACCTTCCAATTCATCAGCTCCTAAGTTTCTCACCTTCTCTCTTTTTACACAGTTACCTCCTAGTTCATATTCTTATCTCCTTTTTCTGATAATCAATAAAAACAATTCTATGTGTTTCTTTATTAACATATTTTTAATAGCAATACCTATGAGATTTTGTTAAAATCTTTTGGTTTTGTTTTTTTATTTCCCCTCACTTAATAGTATTTTGCTTTCCAATACATGCAATGATAATCTTCCACATTCACTTTTATAAGATTTTGAGTTCCAAATTTTTTCTCCCTTCCTCCTCTCTTCTTCCTTCCCCAAGATAGTAAGCATATACAATCAATTAAGCATATTTCCATGTTACTCATGTCCTAAAAGAAAAATTAGAACAAAAGGGGAAAACCATGAAAAAGAAAAACAGAGACAATAATATGCTTCCATCTATACTCAGACTCCATAGTTCTTTCTCTGGATATGGATAGAATTTTCCATAATGAGTATACGATATCCTCCAACTTGTTCAGCCTTTCCCCAATTGATGGACACTCACTCTGTTTCCAATACTTTGCCACAACAAAAAGAACTGATACAAATATTTTTTACATGTATGTCCTTTTCCCTTTTCTTTATAATCTCTTTTGGCTATAGATCTAGTAGGTGCATTGCTCCATGAAAGGTCATGCATAGTTTTTTAACCCTTTGAGTATAGTTCCAAATTGCTTTCCTAAATGATTGGATCAGTTCACAACTCCACCACAGTGTGCCAATTTTATCCCATCTCCAACATTTATCATTTTCTTTTCCTGTCATATCAGTCAATCTTATGGGCATGAGGTAGTACCATACAGTTGTTTTACTTTGCACTTCTCTAAACAATAATGATTTAGGGCATTTTTTTCATGATAGATAGCTATTTGTAGATACTTTTCTGAAAACTGGCTGTGCATACCCTTTAACCATTTATCAATTGGGGAATGACTTGTATTCTTATATTTTACTCAGTCCTCTACATATTTTAGAAATAAGGCCTTTATCAGAAACACTGGCTACTTAAAGCCTTTTTCAAAACATATGTATATAGTTATGTGTTTTATAGTTTTTGTTTTCTGGATCAACCTTGAATTTCTGGCATAATTCCAGCCTGATAATGCTGTATGATCTTTTTAATATGTGGCTATATTCTCTGATAGTATGGTAGCTGATATTTTTGCATCAATTTCTTTTATTAATATTGTTCTATGGTTTTCTTTCTCTGTTTTGCCTATCAGAGGTTTAAGTATCACAAACGCATTTTTATCATAAAATTAGCAAAGATTCATTAGTATCATTGGTTTTTCAAAGTGCATTTTATTGGGACTAATTATTACTTTAATTTTTGACAGAATTTATTTGCAGATATTTTGGTTTCAGTTATTTTCTTTCTCTTTAAGATTTAATCTATATATTGATCATGTATTAATGTTATTTGGTTATTTAAATAAAATAATGCTTGTTTTATCAGTTGAAATACTTTTATTTTGTAAATATTCATCAATTCCATCCATTAGCTTTTTTTGTTACATAAGTTCACAAAAAGTTTCTGATACTTACTTTTATCTTATTTTTTATTTTTGAGAATATCCCTCATTTCTGATTCATTTCCTTCTTCTGTTTTATGAGCCCAGCAATTTGTTTTCTGAGCTTTTTTTAAAAAGCAGAGGTTTTTATGCTTACATATTCAGTGACTTGCTTTTTCATTCAATTTTGCTAATTTGTGATTTGATTTTTAAAATTTTTACCTTTGCATAGAATCAGAGGCTTTAGTTTGTTGGTTTTCTAGTTACTTTTAGAGACATGCCAAATTTATTTATTTGTTCTTTCTCTCTTTCATTGGTAAAAGCACACACCACACATACACACACACACACACACACAAATATATATATATATACCACATACATGCCAAAGAACCATATTTATTGTAATTCTAAAAGTTGGTATAATGTCATTTTATTCAATAAGCTTTTTTTTTCTTTTAACCCACCAATTCATTAGGATTAAATCATTTAGTCTCCAGTTAATTTTTAATCCTTTCTTGACAGGAGAATAGATTTATTGGATTTGCCTATTATGTTGTCTTCACTAAGGTTTGTGAGGTTTATAACCCCCAATAAAGTCAATTTTTGAAACAGTTCCTTGCCTAGATGATAAATTCTTTCAAAAGATACATCAAAACTAACTTTCATAAAATTCTATTTAGGCACTTAACTTCTTTCTTGTTTTTTTTTTTGTTAGAATTTTCTATGAATAAAAGGGGTGCATTAGAGTAAATTACAATAAAAGAGGTGCAATTATAGTATTGATGTTGCTATTTCTGTAGAATTTAATTAATTTTTTCTTTAAGTGTTTAGATACTCTGTTATTGGGTATATATACATACAGGTATACATGCCATAGTATGCACACTTGTATGTGTGACTACACACACATATGCACATATAATGCATGTGTTTACATGATATAGATCCATTTTCTATAGTTCTCTTAAGCATAATTGAATTTCTCAGGTTATATCTTTTTTATTATATCTGTTTTTTTCTGTTATGTTATCTGAAATCATGATTACTATCCATGCTTCTTTAAAAAATTCATTCAAGTGTCATAGATACTTCTCTTGTTTTAAATCTGTGTGAATATTTGTTTCAAGAGTAATTCTTAAAAACAAAACATGTTTGTATTTTACTTTCTAATTCATTCTGTTTTCCACTTCTGTTTTAAGAGTAAGTTCATCTCATTCATGTCCATGGTTATAATTGTTCATATAGTATTTTCCTCCATCTTTTTCTCATACATTTTTTCCTCCTTATGCACTCCCTCCCCTACTCTTTTATAATTAAATTTTCAAATGTTATAAAGACAAAGGAATATGCTTAATAAGAGCTGACTTTCATTAAGGTAATCTATTTCCCTTTCTGTCTTCCCCATAATCATGTGCTTTCACTCTTTATTTCTTTCCTTTTATTGCCTTCTTCACATTCTATACTCTGATTTTCATCAACCTTGACCTCCCTCTTCTCTCTCCCTACAGCATCTATTCCCCAAATGTGTTTAATGTATTTCTCTATCAAACTGAGTAGTAAATCTAGCTTTTTGCAGTTTACATCAAATGAGTCAATTCATGCGAAAGCTTATTTAGATGTTGGAATGTCCATTCCCTCCATTTCTTTTTTCATATTGGTGCATTCTTTATGTCATGGACCCACATGAAGTGAAATAGTATATTCCCCCCTCTATATCTTTCATGAGATTCCACATTAACTCTAATATTCTTCTTTTCCGAAGACTATCAAAACAGTATAGAAAACATTCCTTGACCTTCTTCTTGTATTTTTTTAATTTACTCCATGACCCTAGAATACATGAAGGTTGTAGAGGATGGTTTTTCTACCATATTAGAATGTAAAAAAATAAATCATAATTGTGTAATCCCTTCCATCTGATTAAACTTATTTACCTTTCTCTGTATCTCTTTTTTTCTGCATTCGCATGTCAAAAGTCCTGATCTTTTCAGGCTCTTTCACCAAAAATTCTTCAAAGGCCTCTACTCATTTTCCCCTCTTTCCCGACCTTATTTAGGATTATATTTCTTTTACTTCTTGATATTAATTTTGGTTATAAACTTTTCTCTTTTGCCCTTTTGAATATCATCTTTCAAGCTTCACTTCTTTTATTGTGCCACCAGTCTTAACATGCCCCCCCACCCCTTCAACCTCATCTTCATCACAGAAGACAGAGCTCAGAACTCAAGCAGGTCTCACTCAAGGTGATAGCAGGCAAGAGGACTAGGATAGCACCCAGGCAATCCAGGCAGAAGCCACATCAGCAGGCAGAAACAAACCAACATTAAAGCAAGGAAACATCTAGGTGTACCCAGCAACAGAAAGGATCAAATCAAACAGCCTGTGTCAGACTCAGCATTTCATACAATTAGGCAAGAGTAGTCTTGAAGGGTGGGTTTCCTTTCACTTATGAGAATGAATTGTCAATTGCCTATCTAGCTATTATCATGGGGATTATACATACACATATAAATATATGATTCTTATATGATACCTATTTTATATGTATAAAGTGTTGTGATTGTAAGTGTATAAATATGTATATGTGTGCGTATATGTATTTATATTTATACAACCAAGCACACATGAATAAATTAATCTGCATAACCATGTAAAAAGGTAAATGTATGAGTATGTTTATCATGATGTTATATATATATGTATATGCATATATATACATATATACACACATGCATATATGCCATTATATATAGTATGATATATGTAACAAAATGTAGCTAAATGGCATATGTATATAAAATTGCATGATAAGCAAACATACATTTATTTGTTTGTAAATGCACGTATACATATATACCATTTTACACAGATACACAGGTTAATTGAATTATGTGGGTGGGTCTAGACAAGTGTAAATATGTGTGTGTGTGTATATACACACACACACACACACACACATATATACATATATTTTATATATATATATACACATATATATGGATATATATATTATATGATACATATATATTACACCTGTAGAATATATACATATATGTATATATTACATTTGAAGCATTGTGCTCTGTATTGCACACCAGATTTTATGAAGAAGACTGATAAGCTATTGAATATTGACGTTCAGAATAATCAGGCTTTGGAGAATAAGGTAGAAAGTATGTTAAGAACAATCAAGGAAGTTGTAGGAGCATATCTATTTATCTGTCATCTTTGTAACTTTCTATGTATTTAATTTCCTCAAAAACGTTTTTTATCTAATTTCCAGGAGGTAACCAGGAATGAAGAATGGTACTAATTATTATGCATAATGAGAAAAAATTGAGGAATGGAGAAACTGTGGGTGCTCGTAAATGAAAAAGACAGAACCTAGGCAGCAATGTGTATACATGCACACACACACATGTTTGCACATACCCACATGTGAGTGTATATGTATGAATATGTGTTTATGTGTATATATATATATATATATATATATATATGTATGTATGTATGTATACTCAAACATATTGATTGGGTGTTATCCTTCATCTTTGAAGAGGACCAAAATGACATCACCATGATAAAGGGAAATTTCAGTGCATCCAACTGTATCTAATCAGAACAATATGATCTCAGAATGCTCTACCACAGGTTGGGCACAGATATTCCGTGTGAATTTTTGGGGTGGATAACCCAAATTTGTGCATCCTGCATTTACTTTTTGCTGTCTCAATTGTGCTTTGCTCAAAGAGCACAGCACCCTTTCTGATGCGGGCATGCCATGCTGAGCAATCCTGTGCCAGTGTTCCCATGTTGCACAGTCAAATCCAAAGTTCTTGAGAGAGACCTTGAGAGTGTCGTCACATCATTTTTTGGCCATGATGTGATCACCTGCCCCATGTGAGTTGTCCATAAAATAGTCTTTTTGGAAAGCACACATTTTACATTTGAACATCGTGGCCCATCCATCAGAGTTGAGCTCTCTGAAGCATAGTTCGAATATTTGGCAGTTCAACTCAAGCCAGAACTTCAGTCTCTCATACCTTATCCTGCTGGGTGATCCTCAGAATCTTCCTAAGACAGTTCAAATGAAAGTGACTCAGTTTTTTGGCATAGAGCTGCTAGACTCTCCATGTTTCACAAGCATATAACAATGAGGTCAGAACAAAGGCTCTGTAGATCTTCACTTTGGTAGTCAGTCTAATACTTCTCTCCTAAACTTTTCTTCAGAGCCTCCCAAACACTGAGCTAGCTCTGGCAATGCGTGTATCAACCTCATTGTCAATGTGTACATCCCTACAAAGTACACTACCAATGTAAGTAAATTTATCCACAGCATTCAAAACTTCTCCATTTGTTATAACCAATGCTTCCACGTATGGATGGTGTGGTGGTGGCTGATGAAGCAACTGTGTTTTCTTGGTCTTAATTATTAGGCCAAAATTAGCACAGGCAGCAGAGAATTGATCCATACTTTGTTGCATCTCAGCTTCAGAGGCTATATTGAGTGCACAACCATCTGCAAACAGAAAATCATATACCAGCACTCTGTCCACTTTGGTCCTGGCTTGTAGCCTTATCAAATTAAAGAACTTGCCATCAGTACAGTAATTGACCTTGATGCCTTGTTCATCCTCATTGAAGGCATTTGTCAACATGGCTGAAAAAAAATCATGCTAAGAAGCATGGAAGCAAGCACACAGACCTTTTTCACTCCATTGATGAGTGAGAAGGCACGAGTGCATTGCCCTTTATCCAGAACCCAGGCAAACATGCCATCATGAAATTGATGTAAAATATTGGTGAACTTCCTGGGGCAACCAAATTTTGACATAATTTTCCTTAAGTCTCCTGACTAGCAGTGTCAAAGGTCTTGGTCAGATGTACAAACATTGTGTACAGACCTGTGTTCTGTTCCTGGCATTTTTCTTGGAGTTGTAGGGCAGCAAACACCATATCCACTCTTCCTCAACCTTTTCTGAAGGCACACTGGCTCTCAGATATATGACCATCTTCGAGGTGAAGGATCAGCCTACTAAGGAGGACTCTAGCAAGAAGTCTGTCAGCAATGACTAAGAGAGAGATCTCCCTGTGATTGTTACAGGACAATCTACTCCTTTTATAGTTATGGATATGGACAATGGAGGCGTCCTTGAACTCCTGGGGGATAACCTCCTATTGCCACGTAACCCAGAAAATTTCAGTCAGCTTTTTTATGAGCAAAGATCCCCCTACCCTGTAAATCTCAGCTGGAATAGAATCAGCACCAGCTTTGCCACATGAAAAGAGCCTAATGGCCCTCAAAACCTCTTCTTCAGTTGGAAGTTCAGCTAAGGAGGGATTGACTTCAACCTGAGGTAAATGGTCAATGGCCTTAGCATTGATTGATGATGGTCTGTCGAGAACACTATGGAAGTGTTCAGCCCATCTCTTTAGCATCATGTCCTTTTCACTAATCAATGTGGTTCCATCAACACTGAGTAGTTGTGATGCACCATAAGTTTTTGGTCCAAAAATAGCTTTCAGGGAATCATCAAACTGCTTTGGATTGTTACTAAATACATATGTACATACCTATACGTACATATGTATACACAGCAGTATATATCACCCACACCAGCTACTGTCTTTATATATACACACATATATGTATGTATATGTATATGTGCACACACATATACATGTATACACAAATATGTAAATACAGAATATGTCTGCATATATACCCGTTTATATGTATGTATATGCATATATGTGTATGTGCATATTTATGTGGTTCAGTCTTTTCAGTCATGTCTGACTCTTCATATTCTAACTTGGGGTTTTCTTGGTACAGATACTGGAGGGGTTTACCATTTCCTTTCCCAGGTAGTTCTACAGATGAGAAAAATGAGGTAAACAGGATTGACTTGCCCTGCAGTACCCCACCCATACACACACATGGATATAAAATAGCTTTCAAGTAATGTCATGTGGAAGAGGCATGTGACTTGTTTTACTTGACCTCGGAGACTAAAATTAGGAACATTAGGTAGAGGCAAGGGGGAGCTCAGGAAAAGATAAATCATTCTTAATGTAAATGAAGTCTTCCTGACAATTAGATTTATCTAAAAGAACAATGGACTGACAAAGGTAAGACTATCCTAGATTTACCTCCACAGGAGGATTTCAAAAGTAAGAAGTGTTTCCCCCTGGTCTGGTATATTCAGAGTAGATTATTTTACATGTATGATTTAGAATAAGCAATCATTGAGGTTCCTTCCAACTTAGAAGGTTTTTGGTTCTGCAATATGTATTTCCATATTTGTTTGATGGACTTCAATGTGTGTCTAGCTGGTTGTCCTAACAAGGACATTTACACATCTTTTATTATATATTTTTATATTATACACTTTTATTCATTTTATTGTTCCAGTGTACAGGTTGAATTTCTTTCTCTGGAATAACTTGGGATTTCAATTTTTAAAAAGACTTCATAGTATATTTGTACCAAATAAAGAAAAAAAGTTTACTTACTTCCATGGCTAGACAACCATTTCCCCAGGGAAAGTAGTAGAAAATTATTGTTTCAATCGTTTCAATACAGAATATGATTAAGGCCTGAAAAGTCTGCTAGGAGACAAATTTCTTGTCATGCCAGAGGGAGATCAGTTCATCAGTGGTTAAAGAGCTGGTTTTCAAGAAGTTTGGTAGTGGTTAAAGCAATGCTATTAATAGAAAAGGAAGGTTTGGTTTGTCTTTTGTCTTAGGATTAAAATACATCACTTGGAATGATTTCTAAAAGCACATACTGTTGGCTCTTTACTAATCCAGAAAGAAACTAAACAGTGAAAGAGATTATAGACCCATGATGGTGTGATAAATTTATTTTTGAAATAGTGCAAGGCAAATGCTGCATCACAGGTAAAACTGACAAGAAACAAATGAAGGAGAGAATGCTACTAATGGATTTGCTTGACAGGCATATCCTGAATGTATGAAAGTAAAATAATAGAATGGAATAGATCAAGTCCTGACAAAGATTCAATAGATTTTATACAAGGGAACTCTGAAGGGTATTAAGAAATTATGATAAATTAGTGAAGAAACAGCATTTCCAGGAGGGTAAACAACATAAGACAGGAAAATATTATCCAAAAATGGAATATTATCACAAAGGGTTTGTATTTGGGGTTTTCAGAAAGAAAACATATACTTTAGACCATGATTTTTGAGGAAATTAGATAAATAGAATGTTACATAGATTACAGATAGGTATGTAATACACTCCTCTAGCATTTTTAAATTTTATTTCATTCAAATTAATTTAATTCAAATTCCTCGAATATTCTTAACATGCTTTCTACCTTATTCTCCAAAGCCTGTTTGCTCTGAACTCCAAAGTCTTTGGTATTTCTTTATTTAAAATGGTAAAGTAATCCCAATAGTCTAGTTGTAAAAGTCACTTAAGTTCTTTTCATCTCCCTTTCATCATTTATGAAATGAGGCATTCAAACTACATGGCATCTAACGTCTCTTCAAGTTCTAAATTTATTATCTAATGATACTCATTTTGTCAATTTAAAAATGATCAGATCCTCCTTTAAATGATGGTTTCTTTAAATTAGGTCTAGGAAAAGTGCTAATCAAGCCGTCACAGTCTGAAGAAAGGAACAACTAGCATGGAATAATATGAAAGTAAAGATAAGGCTTAAAAATAGGGTGGGAGTGAGGTATAGATGTCTAGAAGAAAGAGGGCATAGCAACAGGATTGGTGCAGTTTCAAGAAGGAGGGTAGGAAATCCTTGCAGAAGTTTAGGAATTCAAACTGGAGGAGCAGATGAAGATACTTGCTATAGCTCCCTTCCCAAACTTCTCAAAGAAACCTGTAGAAATGACTATAAACAAATTCTAGAGCAGCAGAAGAAAGAAAATGACAGACAGAAGCAAATTTCCAGGCCAAGACAACCTGGAAGGTCAACAAGAAGGGTTTATCACACCAAACTGTGAGTGGAACACAGTTTGGAATGGATCACACGGGCATGGATAGAGTGGGAGCAGTGCTTAGGGGTTGAATCACTGGAAACTTCTGTGAATTCCTGACTTCTTAACCCACCAATGCTAAAGGCATCTTCAAAGGCCAGTGGGCCTAACTGAGAGGGGAGCATGGTCTAGCCCTGGCCCCATCCCCAGAACTACCCCTTGCCCTGGCCCGAGAGTGGCTGCTGCAACTACTAAAGAAGAGCTGCTTCTGTAGCTCTCCACTTAGCAAAGTTCAAGTCAAGTGATTTACTTGTTAAATGAACAAACTGAGGAAAAAGAAACAGACTATAGATGCTTCCTTTCTCAGGGAAGAGATTTTCTTACTGCATTGATGATGAGGAAGATCAAAGCATATAGCAAGAAGAAGACAACGAAGTCAAAGCTCCTATATCCAAAGCCTCCAAGAAAAATATGAATTGATATCAGGAAATAGAAGAGTTCAAAAAGAATTTTGAAAATCAAGTAAGAGAAGTAGAGGAAAACTTGGGAAGAGAAATGAGAGTGATGCCAGAAAATCACGAAAAATGAGTCAATAGCTTGGTAAAGGAAACCATCAAAAATGTTGAAGAAAATAACAGCTTGAAAATTAGAGTAGCCCAAATGGCAAAAGAGGTGAAATGAGGAGAAGTCAAAGAGAAGAAGAATGCCTTAAAAAGCAGAATAGGCCAAATGGAAAAAAGAGGTCCAAAAGCTGACTGAAGAAAAAAATTCTTTAAAAATTAAAATGGAGCCAATGGAAAACAATGACTTCATGAGAAATCAAGAAATTTCAAAATAAAACCAAAATATTGAAAAAATAGATGAAAATATGAAATATCTCATTGGAAAAACAACTGACCTGGAAAACAGTTCCAAGAGAAATAATTTAAAAATTATTGGACTATCTGAAGGCCATGATCATTAAAAGAGCCAAGAAATTATCAAGAAAAATTACCTTGGTATTCTAGAACAACAGGGTAATATAGAAATGGAAAGAATCCACCAATTACCTCCTGAAAGAGATCTCAAAAGCCAAACTCCTAGGAATATTGTAGCCAAATTCCAGAGTTCCCTGGTCAAAGAAAGAATATTGCAAGCAGCCAGAAAGAAACAGTTCAAATACTGTGCAAAGACAATCAGGATAACATAGGTCCTAGAAGCTTCTAAACTAAGGGGCTGAAGGGCTTAGAACATGATATTCCAGAAGTTAAAGGAGATAGGATTAAAACCAAGAATCACCTACTCAGCAAAACTGAGTATCATACTTCAGGATGAAAAAATAGAACTTCTATGAAATAGAGGATTTCCAAACATTCTTGTTCAAAAGACCAGAGCTCAATAAAATATTTGACTTTCACACACATACGTACATATATACATATATGTATACATATGCAAATATATATACATATATATTATATGCATACATATACACATATCTATCTATATATGTATAGATATCTATATGTATATGTATATAGAGATGAATAGATAGATAGATAGATAGATAGATAGATAGATAGATAGATAGATAGGTAGATAGACAGATTTGAGAGGGAGAGCACACAGGTTGAGCTGAATATGAAAGGATGATGCTAAAAAAGAAAACTAAGAGTTGAGAAGAATATGCTAGGAGAAATAGAAGGGGATAAGTAGAATGTATTAAATCATTTCAGATAAAAAACACCAGAAAAAATATTTACAATGGAGGGGAAGAAGGGGAAGGTAGAGGGAGTAAGTGAGCCTTCATTTCATTGGATTTGCTTTCAGGAGGGAATAATATACAGACTCAATTGGATATAAAAGTTTATATTACCCTACAGGAAAGCAGAGTGGAAGACAAAAAAGGGAAATAAGAGAAGAGATCACATATTGGGGAAAGGGGTAATTGAAAGCAGACACTTTGGAAGAAGGACAGGTGAAAGGATAGATTTGCATAAATGGAAGGCAGGACAAGTTAGAGGGAAATATAGTTAGTCATTCACATCATTGTTATAGAGGTGATTTCCATGATCACACATGTACAACTTTTATCAAATTGCTTGCCTTTTCAACTAGGGTAGGTGGGGAGGGAGATGGGAGAGAAAGAGAAACTCAAAGCTTTAAAAATAAATGTTAAAGATTGTTTTTACATGTAACTAGGAAATAAGGTATATGGGCAATGGGGCATAGAAATCTAGCTTAACCTCCAGGAAAATAAAAGGGAAAGGGATTGGGCTGGGGGGGGGGGCAGTGATAGAAGAGAGGGCAGATTGGAGGAAAGGGCAGCCAGAATACTTGCTTTCCTGGGATGACAGTAGGGGGGAGATGAGAAGAAAAGGTAAATTTAAAATTTTGTGGAAGTGAATGTTGAAAACTGCAAATAAATAAATTTATAATAGAAAAAAGTTTTGGAATTCATATTGAAGTAATGATGAGTCTTCACTTATGAAATATTGACTAGGATCAACATATTTTGCAAATAGAAATGTGAATGGTAATGTCAAAAGATGGGGCAGTTAGGTGGCAAAGTAAGCTTCATCAGGAGGGCCTGAGTTCAAATCAGGCCTCAGAGTTTCTCATCTGTAAAATGAGCTGGAGAATAGTGTTTCTAGGACTGTACCCCCAAAAGATCATAAAAATGGGAAAGGGTCCCACATGTACAAAAATATTTATAGCTGCACTCTTTGTGGTGGCCCGAAACTGGAAATCAACGGGATGTTCATCAATTGGGCAATGACTGAATAAACTATGGTATATGAATGTAATGGAGTAATGGAGAAAGAACTATGGAATTCAATCGCAGAATGTAGCAGATCGTGTGTGTGTGTGTGTGTGTGTGTGTGTGTCTGTGTGTCTGTGTGTGTGTGTCTGTGTGTCTGTGTGTTTACCTGTGTATTGCTTTTTGGTTTGTCAGATGATTTCTCCCACTCATTTTAATTCTTCAACACAGCATGACTATAGTGAAAATGTATTTAATAGGAATGTATGTGTAGAACTTATACAAAATTGTATGCCTCTGTGGGAAGGAGGGAAATAATAATCTAAGTTTTATGGTAGTGATTGTAGAACACTGAAAATAAATAAAATTAATTAACAAAAAAAATAAAATGAGCTGGAGAACAAATGGAAAACTGCTCTATCACCTTTGCCAAAAAACCCCAGATGTGGTCATAGACCATCAGACCCAAATGAGATGATTCAACAACATCCAAAGTAAGCATTCTTTTAAAAAAATTAGTTTTATTAATTATTTTGTTTTCAGTTTTCTACAATCCCTTCCATATATTTTATATTTTTCCCTCCCTCCCTGACCCTCCCCACTCACTCCCAGAGATGGCTTACAATCTTACATAGGTTCTGTACAAACATTCCTATTAAATACATTTTCACCTTAGTCATGTGGCATAGAAGAATTAAAATGAATTAGAGGAACCATAAAACAAAACAAAACATAACACAAAAGAAAATAGTCTGCTTCTTTCTGGGATACAGTTCTATAGTTCTTTCTCTGAATGTGGAAGGCATTATGCCTCAAGAGTCCACTGGGAATTTTTTATGTCCTTGTATTGCTGTGAAGAACTAAGTCTACCAGAAAAACTCCTTGCTGTGTACAAATTCTTCCAGTTATGCTCCTTTCACTCAGCATCAGTTGATAATGTCCTTCCAGGCCTCTCTGAAGTCTTCCTGTTCATCATTTCTTATAGCACAATAGTTTTCAATTACATTCATATAGCACAGCTTGTTTAGCCTTTCTCCAATTGATGGGCATCCCCTTGATTTCCAGTTTTGGCCACCACAAAGAGATATGCTATAAATACTTTTGCACATATGCAACCCTTTCCAGTTTTTATGATCTCTTTGGAATACAGTCCTAGAAGCGATATTGCTGGGTCAAAGGATATGTACATTTTTGTAGCCCTTTGGGCATAGTCCCAAATTGATCTCCAGAATGGTTGGATTAGCACATAGCTCCACCATTAATGAATTAGTGTTCCAACTCTCCTACATCTTCTCCAACATTTATCATCTTCCTGTTTTGTCATATTAGCCAGTCTGATAGGTGTGATGTTGTTTTGATTTGCATCTCTCTAATCAATAGTGATTTAGAGCAATTTTTTCATATGACTATTGGTAACTAGTTTCTTTCTCTGAAAACTGCCTGTTCATATCCTTTGATTATCATTATCAATTATAGAGGAATGACTTGTATTCTTGCAAACTTGACACAGTTCTCTATATATTTTAGAAATGAGTCCTTTATCACAGACACTAGCTGCAAAAATTCTTTCCCAGTTTTCTGCTTCCTTCCTTATCTTCGTTGCATTGGGTTTGCTTGTGCAAAAAGTTTTCTATTTAATGTAATCAAAATTATCTGCTTTGCACTTCATAATATTCTCTAACTCTTGCTTGGTCAAAACTTTCTCCATTCTCTATAAATCTGACAAATATACTTTTCCTCACTCCCATAATCTTTTTATAGTATCATTCTTTCCACCTAGATCATGTATGCATTTGAACTTTATTCTTGTGTATGGTGTCAGGCATTGGTCCATGCTTAGTTTCTGCCACACTGTTATTCAGTTTCCCCAGCAATTTTTGTCAAATGTGAGTTCTTATGCCAGAAACTAGGGTCATTGGGTTTATCACACAGTAGATTGCTATATTTATTGACTACTGTGTCTTGAGTACATAAACTACTCCACTGGTCTACCCATCTATTTCTTAGCCAGTACCAAATGGTTTTGATGATTGCTGCTTTATAATACAATTTGAGATCTAGTTGGAGCTACGCCACTTTCCCTAGCATTTCTTTTCAATAGTTCCCTTGATATTCTGGACTTTTTGTTATTCCAGATGAATTTTAATATTAAATCATTTTTTCTAGCTCTAAAAAATAATTATCTGGTAGTTTGGTTGGTATGGCACTGAATAAGTAAATTCATTTATGCATAATTGTCATTTTTATTTTATTAGTTTGGCCTACCCATGAGATTTTGTACTTACTTAGATTGACTTTATTTGTGTGAAAAGTGTTTTGTAATTGTGTTCTTATAGTCCCTAGGTTTGTCTTGGCAGGCAGACTCCCAGATATTTTATGTCTACCATAGCTTTAAATGGAATTTCTCTTCCTTTGTCTTGTTATTGGTCTTTGTGAGTAATATATAGAAATGTAGATGATTTATGTGGATTTATTTTGCAACCTGCAACTTTGTCAAAAGTGTTTATTATTTCAAGTAGCTTTTTATTTGGTTCTCTGGGATTCTGTAAGTATATCATCATATTCCCTAACCTTAAAGGCTAAGAGACTGTTTGCCCCTTCAGCTGATTCCACTGTTCCAGGATTTTTCCTGTGGAAATATTCTATGGGTTTTTCAAGGTCAACAAGTAGAGGGGTAGAATGTGTGCAGGTCACTTCTCCATCTTGGCTCTTGGAAGTTTAAATAGATGACTTACAAACATTTAATCTGGGGACTGATAATCTCAGTAGTGGCCCCTGCAGTTACCTGGACTTCTGCAGTTCTCTCTCACTTGGTTCCACTGGACTCCCATCTGGGGCTAACATGTTTGAGAATCTTCACCACTGCAGCTTCAGATAACCTCGGGATTTCTGCTCAGCTTTGCTATGAGGGGTCTGTGATAGCATAGCCTGTGCACTGTGTGCTCCTCCAGCCCCATGCAACAAATCCTCCCCATCCACCTTCCAGTCTGTCCTAGGTTTAAATCTACCACAGTCCGCCTCCCATTGGATTCTGTCACTCTAAAATTTGTTCAGATTCTCTTTTAAGAGGTATCTGAAGAAGTTTGTCTTTGAGCTTAGGTGAGTAGTTGCTCTAACTCTGCTATCTTGGCTCTGCCACCCAAAACTAAGCATTCTGATCATTCAGGCTTTATCGCTATCACATTATGAATGTTTGATGATAAATCTTATGAAAGAGTAATTATTGTGTAATTTCATAGGTGTAAAGACTTCTTCCATCTATATTTACTGTTTCCTTCTAGACCCAGCAGTATGGTTTTAGCATTTCTGTGTCAGAAAAATTCTATGCTCTTAAACCAAGAGTGATGACATTTTCTACCACAGCATGTGATGACACATGTAGTTTAACACTAGACCCACACTTAAAGTCTTCAGTGTGGTAGGACATGCTGAGAATTGTGATCTGCCTTAATGAAGCACAGAAAAATTATGATATCTGAAAAAAAGAGACTGAAAACACACTATGCCCTCAAAAGGATGGGGATGCATGGGGTAAATATTTTTTAAGTGTTTGCTATGTGCCAGGAACTGTACTAAAGGCCAGTGATACAAAAAGAGGCAAAAGACAATGCTTGCCCTCCAGGAACTTTTGATCTAATAGGGTTGACAACAAGCAATCAAAAATATTCAAGGAAGAAATACAGAGGGTAAATAGGGATGATAATAGCATTTGCCTCCCAGGATTGTTATGTAGATGAAATGAGATAGTACCTATAAAGTGCCCGGCACAGTGCCTGTCATATAGTAAGCACCTAAATAAATGCCACTTTTCTTCCTTCCTCCCTCATTTCTTTCCTTCCTTCCTTCCTTCTTTCCTTCTTTTCTTACAAAAGACAACTGTCAAGATGATGTTCAGCATTGTCCCTTTCATCCCTGATAAGTGATTGATGTTTTTTGCTTTCAATTGGGACAATAGCGTCATGAAGTCTGTGCAATTCAATTAGCATTTATAAAGCTCCTCATATTCTAGGCATCATGGTTCATGCTGGAGATATAGACAAAAACAAATTATTATCTGTACTCAAACATCTTATATTCTAATGGTGTGTGTATGTGGGGTGAACATATTAGTAAAACAAATACAAGTAAATAAACACAAAATAATTTTTTAAGGTGGCACTAACCACTGGGGGAATGGAGAAAGGTCTTACATATAAAGTAGTGCTTGAGCTAAATGTTGAAGTGAGCTAAGAATTTCAAAAGGCAAAAGAGAAGAGCGAGAATATTCCATGATTGAACGTAGCAAATGAAAGCACTGTGATACAAGAAAGAATGTCATATGTGGAAAATTTCACATTGATCAATTTGGCCAAAACAGAATATACAATAAAAAGTAATGAATAATTAGTTAGAAAGTTAGGTCAGAGCTGGATTTTGAAAGTTAAACAGAGGAGTTTGTAATTTATTCTAGGGACAATAGAGAGTCATTGGATTAGAGAAATGACATGGTCAGACCTATGTCTTCTTAATATTGGTTTGTCAACTGTGCAGAAAATTAATAGGAAATAATAGGGGCTTGATTTAGGGAAAACATTTAGAATTCTATGGCAAAAGTCTAGGGAAAAATAATAAGGACCTAAACTGGGGAGGTTGCAGTATGAATATAGAGAAGGAATAGATACAAGAGATGTTTTGAAGGGAAAAACAACAAAACTTTTGAACGAGTTAGATCTGTTTCTGGCTTCACAAAAATGAGACACAATGCTTTCCAAGCACAAAAACAACTAACTAGAAACTTGTCCTCCAGAAGTGAAATTGTCAAGGCCCTTGAACTGGCTCTTTCAAAATGCATGGTGATGCTCATTTTCTTCTAGTAAATAATAATTACACTGACTCCTTTTCCCAGATGGTGTTCTAATTCCCCAAATAAGTATGAACCTTCATCTTTACTATCTGCCATGAGATTGTTATACCTTTTATAATTCATTTTATTTTATTTTTCTTTTAAAAGCTATTTATTTTATCTCCTTTATGCCCTCCCACCAACTCTAATCTAGGAGAAAATGAATAACAATAATTGCAACAAATATGCAAGCAAAATCACTCGCCACATTGTTCCTTTCTAAAAATGTTTGATTCAGGAGCTAAGATGGCAGAGTAGAAGGACAGATCTGTTCTACTTCTATCCACATAGCCCATAAAATATTTGTAAAAAGTGACTCTAAGAAAATTCTAGAGCAGTAGAAGCTACAAAAAGACATAGGAAAAGAGATTTCCAACCCAAGACAGCCTGGAAGGCCACCAGGAAAGATCTATTGCACCAGGATCAGAGCAGAATGCAGCACACCCTTGGTTGCTCAGTACAACATGGAAAAGACTGGAGTAGATTTTAGGGCACAGAATCACTGGTACTAGCTGTGGTTTCCAGATTCCTCAAACCACAAACACCAAAGAGAGATTCAAAGGTCAGTGAGAAAGCTCTTTCACCTGCATGAGAATGGAGCAGGTCTGGCCCTGGCCCCAGAGAAGCAGCAGTCACTGCCTTAGCTGCAATCATTTTTAAATCCCTCTGCAAGAAGACCCTGGGGGAATTGAATGACTGATCTGGATCTCAGCCCTGAGGGGTACTTCTGGGGTGAAAAGGAGCACTGACATAGTGGAGTTTGTGGAGGCTCTGGAGAGGGAATCCTAATAAAAAATCCCAAGTAGAAAAACTTGTCGTTGCTCCCAGAAAAGTGTGTAGACCAAGAGAGGAGTAAACTCCTCTCCCTTGACTGTGCCACCTTGGAGGAACTAAGAACTTACAGGTCCCCCGAGTATATCCTCTACTTGACAAAGGACTCAAAAGTCAAGTAACTTCCTTGGAAAATGTTCAAAAATGGGAAAAAATTATAAGACTATAGAAGGTTAATTTCTTGGGGAACAGGTATTTTCTTCCATCCTTTTGGATATGGAAGAACAAAGTATACTATCAGAGGAAGTTACCAAAGTGAAGGCTTCTGTATCCAAAACCTACAAGAAATATGCAATGGTCTCAGGCCATGGAACAACTCAAAAAGGATTTTGAAAATCAAGTAAGAGAGGTAGAGGAAAAATTGGGAAGAGAAATGAGAGCAATGCAAGAAAATCATGAAAAGTGAGCTAACAGCTTGCTAAAGGAGACACAAAAAATGCTGAAGAAAATAACACCTTGAAAAATAGGCTAACTCAATTGGCAAAAGAGGTTCAAAAAGCCAATGAGGAGAAGAATGCTTTCAAAAGCAGAATTAGCCAAATGGAAAGGGAGGTTCAAAAGCTCGCTGAAGAAAATAGTTCTTTCAAAATTAGACTGGAGCAGATGGAAGCTAATAACATTATGAGAAACCAAGAAATCACAAAACAAAACCAAAGGAATGAAAAAATGGAAGATAATGTGAAATATCTCATTGGAAAAACAACTGACCTGGAAAATGTATCCAGGAGAGACAATTTAAAAAATATGGGCCTACCTGAAAGCCATGATCAAAAAAAGAGCCTAGACATCATCTTTCATGAGATTATCAAGGAAAACTGCCCTGAGATTCTAGAAACAGAGGGCAAAATAAGTCTTCAAGGAATCCACAGAACACTGCCTGAAAGAGATCCAAAAAGAGAAACTCCTAGGAACATTTTGGCCAAATTCCAGAGTTCCCTGATCAAGGAGAAAATACTGCAAGCAGCTAGAAAGAAATAATTCAAGTATTGTGGAAATACAATCAGGATAACACAAGATCTAGCAGCTTCTACATTAAGGGATCGAAGGGCATGGAATATGATATTCCAGAAGTCAAAGGAACTAGGACTAAAACCAAGAATCACCTACCCAGCAAAACTGAGTATAATACTTCAGGGGAAAAATTGGTCTTTCAATGAAATAGAAGACTTTCAAGCATTCTTGATGAAAAGACCAGAGCTGAAAAGAAAATTTGACTTTCAAACAGAAAATGAAGAGAAGCATGAAAAGGTAAACAGCAAAGAGAAGTCATAAGGGACTTAACTGAAGTTGAACTGTTTACATTCCTACATGGAAAGACAATATTTGTAACTCTTGAAACTTTTCAGTACCTGGGTAGTTGGTAGGATTACATACACACACATGAGCATGCACACATACACACACACATACATAGAGACAGAGGGCACAGAGTGAATTGAAGAGGATGGGATCATATCTTAAAAAAATAAAATCAAGCAGTGAGAGAGAAATATATTGGGAGGAGAAAGGGAGAAATGGAATGGGGCAAATTATCTCTCATAAAAGAGGCAAGCAAAAGACTTATTAGTGGAGGGATAAAGAGGGGAGGTGAGAGAAAACCATGAAGTTTACTCTCATCACATTCCACTAAAGGAAGGAATAAAATGCACGTTCAATTTGGTATGAAAACCTATCTTACAATACAGGAAAGTGGGGGATAAGGGGATAAACGGGGTGGGGGGGATGATGGAAGGGAGGGCACTGGGAGGAGAGAGGAATTTCAGGTCAACATTCATGGGGAGGGACAGGATCAAAAGAGAGAATAGAAGCAATGGGGGACAGGATAGGATGGAGGGAAATATAGTTAGTCTTATATACCACGACCATTATGGAAGTCATTTGCAAAACCACAGAGATTTGGCCTGTATTGAATTGCTTTCCTTCCAAAGGGAAGGGGTGGGGAGGGAGGGAGGAAAAGAAGTTGGAACTCAAAGTTTTAGGAAACTGTCAAGTACTGTTCTTGCCACTGGGAAATAAGAAATACGGGTAAAGGGGTATAGAAAGTTATTTGGCCCTACAGGACAAAAGAGAAGATGGAGATAAGGGCAGGGAGGGATGATAGAAGAGAGAGCAGATTGGTGATAGGGGCAATTAGAATGCTCAGTATTTAGGGGTGGGGGGAGGGGACAAAAGAGGAGAAAATTTGCAACCCAACATTTTGTTAAAATGAATGTTAAAAGTTAAATTAAAAAAGTAAATAAAAAAAGAAAGCTTAATTTGCATTTTTATATATATATAAAGAAATCTATCTTGCCCTACAAGAAAATAGATAAATGGGGAAAAGGGAAAAGAAAGGTGTGATAGAAGGGAGGGCAGATCGGGTGAAGGGGTAATCAGAATGCAAAGTAGCTTGGGGTCAGCAAGCAGAGAAATGGGGAGAAAATTAGCAACTCAAAATCTTGTGGAAATGAATGTTAAAAATTAAAAATAAAGAAATAAATTTAAAAGAGAGGAAAAGATAAAGTGTTTGATGCATTCTGAACTTTGACCCCTCTCCAGGGATGAGTACCATAGATAAACATTAGTCTGATGGAATCATTGCTGGACATTTCATTGATCAGAGATCTTAAGTTTTCCTTTATGATGTTTTTGTTTAATAAACTGTATTCCTGTCTCTGATCACTTCAGTCTTCATCAGTTCATATAAGCCTTTCTAAATTACTCTGGACTCATTATTTTCAGTATTTTTTACTCTGAAATTCATAAATTCTTTGTTTTTGATTTTGGCGCAGTTGGGTTGCCCAGAGTCACACAACTAGGAAGTGTCTGAGATTGTCACTCAGGTCCTCCTGATCCCAGGTTCAGTGCTCTATCTACCTAGATGCCCCATGAAATCCAGGGATTTTAGGTAGGAGAGAAGACTACATTGATGCTTTTAAACTCAGATTAACAGTCAAAATGGAAGATTCATAGGATTCTCTAATTTTTCTCAATGGTAGGTAAGTTTCTAACCTTAATTTCCTGTTTTGTTTTTTTTTCTTTATTGATATAATATTGCCATAAATAATTCCAAGAGGTAAAAAATAAAGCCTTCATATATCTATAATACGGTAATATGGAAATATTAAGAAATGGAAGAAAATTGTATGTCACAACATTCCTTTCTAGAATTTCAAAGACTGTCATAAATGTTCAAGAGAAAAGATAGAAATACTTTATATAAGTAATTTAAAATTAGAATATTTGATGATGTGAATATGATTATTTCAAGAATTATTATAGTTAAATTATTTTAGTAGATTGAAGTGTTCAAAGGAAATTTCCACTATAAACTTGCCAATTACTTAAGTTATGTCACAGATGTCTTGCCCAATGGGTTACAGTGCTGATTCAGTCCAAAATATCCTCCAAGTAATTATACATATGTTTTTTGGCCATTTCTCATGTCAAAAATTGAGACCTAAGGAGGAGATACTTTTGAACATTGTCTTTTTTATGCATGGAGTGCAGTGGGGCTTGTTCTCCTTTTCTTGCCTGGGCTGGAAATATAACTGCCATCAGCAGCTCACCCCAAAATGGAAGTTTTTTCTTCCTCCATTTTTCTGACTGCTGGTTCACCCCTCCTTAGGCAACCTAACGGTTCTTGTTCCCAGGTGTTTACCATATTGTTACCTGAGTTAGTGTAGATATCTTATAGGTTTGAGCTACACTGAAGGGAGAGAAATATCTTGGTAAGAAGGACCTCCATCGTGTCCTTATTCCCAATTTACTATACTAGAGGCTTGGGAGAGTTTCCCCTTAGGGGAGATTTGGGATTCACTCAGGTTAACCTTTCTGCCCATGGGAGACCTCCTTCACTCTGTACTGTCGGGTATATATTCTCCTACGCAGTTTTGCTATTGACTTGGATAATATGAGGTTTTCTACTTGTTGTTCGTATATATTGAGGAACTAGAATTTGTCAGGGAATTCAGTCTAAGGTATGTAGCTTGGAACATTCCTTTCCCATTAAGCAATAAAATTTAAGATTTTATTTTGAATGTAAAAAAATTATCCACTAAACTAATGATATTTAAGAGAAAATAAAGATAATTCTATCTCAGTAATCCCCTCTCTGAAAGGGGAACAGAGAAGAGAGGGGAGAGCAAAGCTAAATTCTCTGTTAAAGAAGGATCAGAGGAGGAGATGCTAGAGATGTCTATTCAATTCCCTGCAAGCTACCTCTAGACAGATCTATGTGTACTTAACTAACTTTCATAGGCTAAACAAAACAGCCTCCATACCCCCTTACTTATACTTAAATCACTGAAACCCAAACTTTATATGTTTTTAAGTAATTACTATTTTCCTATTTCCTTGTCTAAGGTAACAGTGCAGTGCTGGAATTTAAAAATGAGGTAGAACATACAATTAAAAATTTCATTCTATTAAGTTAACAAAAAATAAATCTGTAATTTTTGAAGCAACTGAAATTCTAATATTTAAGCCAATATATGTTAAATGTTTAAATTATATAGATGCAGGGGTATTAGTTGCTAGCGCTTAATAAGTAGAGAATCACAATCAGTGGGACTGTAACAAAATGTAGAGAAAGGAGATGCCCACAATACTCTCAGGCATGTATATGCTGCAACCAGATGCTGGTTCCCAAGAATAGTTGTTAAACTTTCAGTGTGAGTATTATTACATAGAAATAAGCAAATGCTCTAAACCAGTGCTTGATTTGTTGTTTAGCTGACTTCTAGATATAAGAAAATGACTGAGGAAATATTAATAATTCAGATTAATCTTAAAAGTGTGTCAGGAATCACTTCCCTCTCACCTCAGTACCACCAGAGCCCAGAGTTATTATATATTTATCATCACACCCGTGCCTTCAGCACATTCTAAAAAGAATTATTCACTCTCTGTCATCAGCTCTGTTTGAACTCCACAGAACACAAGATCTTCTGGTGTTTCCCATCCCTTGCTTTCATCTTCCTTTTTTGGATTGTCTTCCTTCTTAAGATTTTAAGATCCTACAGGGCAGCTCATTTTTATCCCCAGCACTTAGCACAGTGTCAGGCACAAAGCAGACACCCAATAAATTTTTTTTTGAATTTTTGAATCACTACACTAACAATAAAAACCTGTTTTTTAAGAAACTTATTCTTAACAAAAATACCTGACAGCTTCCACACATTCTTACATTTTATTCTGTTCCATGTTTTTTTCTACATAATTAACAAATTCCAGAGCTTTCTTAGTTGATTATATTGAAAACAAGACCAAAAACAAAAAAACCCTTATGGTTTTCTGTTTTAGTACATTTTCCTGTGAAGTTATTTGCATAAGTATTTCTATAAGTGTGTCTATTTCTACAACTTGGAGAGTAACAGAAGAGGCAAAACAGAATGGTTAAAGGATTGGAAACCAGGCCACAATAGGCTTCTTTATGGGAAATGAATATGTTTATTCTGAAGAAAATGAGATTTATGAAGAGGTTCATGATGGTATTTTAGCAGAGTTGAGTCTTGTTGTTTGTCCATTATCAAAGAGAACCAAGACTTCAGGAAGGTGATACCATGACTTAGGAGTGAACTGGATTTAAGTGAGGGAAGACTGTGCAAAGTCACCAGGCTCACTTTCTCTTCTAGAACCATCTAGGTCCAGTGGCAAAATATAGAACAGGACAATTGGAGATGGCCTGGATGCAGTGGGAGACCTTGACCTTTTTAAACTAAGATCTTTTCCAAATCTCAGTTTGACTGAGGCAACACCTATTCAATGATTAAAGGTAGGTAAGAAACAAAGCAGAGAATGGCCTATTTTACCTAGTCTAAATAAATAAATAAATGTGGGAGAGGAAGACACTCTGGGTATTTCCCAAAATGTAATTTTGGGAAAAGAGAGGTAAAATATTTCATGAATCAGTTTCTTCCTAATATGCTCACTCCCTTTTCTCAATTAAGGAGTTCTAAAGTGCCTAGATAAGGTTTCAAAGCAGAGTATGAGGGTTTATTCAATACAATCTTCTATTTTTTTTTTTGTAATAGCAAGTTTCTCATCTGTAGAATGTCTTATGCTACATTTTTCAAAATATTACAGTTTAAAGTATTCTTCATCAAAATTGATGGCATAGTTGTGGAACCACTTGGTTGAAAAACACAAGCTAATTAAAACCAGGGAACATGACATTTTGCATTATGTAACAAAGCCTTCAGAGTTCTTAAATATTCCATCATTTTAAGACAAGAATTGAAAAATGATGCCCTGGCATTTTAAAGTCAACTACAAATATACAGTGCATGCCACTATCCATCACATGAATGAAATACAGGGTTGATGCATGCTCTTCTCCTAAAGGTTATTTTGCAAATGAATACAGTTAACACAGTTTTCTTATGATCTCATTTTGGAGCATGCAATGTAAGGGATGGGGGGAATGTACCTCTTCAAGGCATTTCATTACGCAATCTTTGTGTTTAGTATCTTCCCTCCCCATGGGAGTGAATGGGGAAGCCAAATTATTTTAAAGGCAAAGAGTAAGACATCCATTTATTAGTTTTGTATTAATATTTTGAAGAGAAAATCTGATTCTGTAAGGGTAGGAGAGGCTAATATTTTTCCTAATTCGTCCTCCAGTAAAAGGCTGATAACAGATAATGGTGTTTTCCAGAAAGCATATGAACTGAAGGGTGGGACTGATAATGATTAAAACTGGAGAAAAGGGGAAATAAAGTTAAGAGGAAGGGAGATTTGAGAGTGATTGCCTTCAAATAGAGGAGAATGACTAGGGAGGACTGGTCCATATTTTGTTTACATAGAGGAAATGAAGGTTAAAGTGAAGGAAGTTATAGCCTCATCCTCAATCTACATTACAAATTTCCTAGATGGATGATTACACCACAGAACTTGAGAGAATCATGTAGAATGGTTATGACAGCAGAAAGGAAGGGAAAAAGGAACATCACATACCCTTTCCTAGCACTGAGCAATGGATGCCAGTAGACTTATGCAGTTACAAGGATGGAAATGGGGTATATTTTGACATAGAAATTTTGATATTGGGGACTATAACACTAATTGTGGAAATTTCATTCATTCTTATTTTCTTATTCAAATCTCTGTTGCCTCCTCCCCTCCTGTTGATATGAATATATTCTGTAATATTCCAAGTGAAGATTCATCCTCATGTATATAGCTTGTCAGATGGCTATGGAAGCTTGTGGAATCAATACGTAAACTACTGTCACCCCTGAAGGTTTCACCCTGAGGGTAGAATAATTTCCAGAATTCTTTGAACAAGTACAAGCTCCTCAAGTACCTCCACTTCCTGGGCATACCCAACAGGCTGGGACACTTCCCTAAGCCTTGTTTGGAAAGAGTTAAAGCTACATTCTAAAGACTAGTGATTTGCTGAGTTGAATGAAAGAAGAACAAAAGAAGGAAAGAATAAAAAAAGAGTAGTGGGAAAAGAATCATAGACATGAGCAAGAAAGGAAGGGCAGAAGAACATACAAAGGAGATCAAGGATGTATAATGCCTTTAAGTAGACAATGTGTGCTAATACACAGGGACAAAAATTAGAGGTTTTTTTAATGACTATATAATGAGATTGAATGACAGCTAAAGCAGTGCTCAAGAACTGATGACTTGAATATTTGAAGAGGATTAGGGTAAGAATGAAGCCCATGAATATCAAGGTAATAGGAATGGAGTGAAATATGGCTAAATATGTGTAATGTCTCTATCTGATAAAGTTTGGGGTGCTGAGAACCCCAAAATTCAAGGGTGAAAGTCTGCCTCAAAGTAATTCAACCACTCAAGGGTTTTTGTTTTTGTTTTTTTTTCAGTCAGAGCACCCAAGTTTTACTATAACATGGATCAGGCAGGCAAGATTCCTAGAAAATCTGCAGTATTGTATCACCAGTAGTAGCAGGCAGAGTTCCTAGCAAGTCTGTTATTAGGACTCCAATTGGAGCAGCCCTTAGAGATTCTAAGAGCCTTGACAATTTAATGGTGGGGGTAAGATTAGTACTTATACACAAGAAAAGATGTTGAGAAGATCTGGATGGGGTTAAGGAGTGGTAAAAACCTGGGGAAACAGAGAAAGTGTTTGGAAGGGATTAGAAAGTGGCAGATAGCCTGGGATGGGCAATGAAAGGAGTTAAGTGGTCCAAGAGTCACAGTGAAATAGCAGTTAAAAGGATTATTGAGTATCTAGGTAGAAAGGTGTGGAAAAGTTCTGGGTCCAGGTCCCATTACCCTATAATATCTATCTATCTATCTATCTATCTATCTATCTATCTATCTATCTATCTATCTATCTATCTATCTATCTATCTGTCTGTCTGTCTGTCTGTCTGTCTGTCTGTCTGTCTGTCTGTCTGTCTATCTATCTATCTATCTATTTATAGATCTATCTATCCATCTATCTATCTATATTTGTTTTTAATGGTAGATATCTCTAGGGTGGGGGGAAGCAAAGAGAAAAAATAATTTAAATGATAACTTTGTTGTATACTTGGAGGGCAAAGCAAATTGTACATAGGAGATTTGCAGTTTCATGTGCTATCATCTTTTTTTTATTGTATTGTGTTAAGAAAATGCTTGTTTTGTTCCATGAATTGAAAATAAAAAAAAGTAGGGCATTTTTTGTTCCATTGCTAAGTGAGGGCTTCAGCCACGTATATGGAAAACATACCTATTTCCTATAAGCCCCTTTCCCCAGGATTATGTGGGTTTAATAGTTAAATTCTGCTTTTCCTCAAAGTTTCTCTACTACCTTGGAAGACCATAAATGCAACAAAAGTTATGGAGTTATTAAAGGCAGTCTTATGGAAGGAAGTGAAATCACACAAAATGTTATTTTGATGCCACATTTCCTTCATCGTTTTCTTTCCCTGACATTTCTAACTTCCTTGGCTTTTATTATTCCCTGACTCTTACCTTGCTCACTGGATTTTTGTATTCCTAATAAACTTTGTCTTGGCCCTGTATATTATAAGGAAGATTCTTTGAGTGTCAGTTGTATTAGATGGCTCTTAACCTCTTTTACAACTCACAGCTTCTATGATACTATAAGCCACATGGATCTTTTCTTCAGTAAGCCTTTGCCCTAAGCCTCTGGTAAAACAAACAAGCAAACAAAAAATACTTTCTATTACTGTCATACAGTGAGAATTCAACCTTAGGCAAACCACCTTGTTTTCAGATAGGAATGTACAGATGGAATACAGAAAACCTACTTGCCTTTCAAAATAGCAGTGCCTATCACATATATGCACTTTCTTTTCAGTTCATCTTAGATATCTGTCAAGAAGACTTGACAGAATAAAATAACCTCACCATCGAATATCACAAAAAAAGAGAGAGAAAGCAATGATTTTAGACAATCATGGCTGGGTTGAACTGTAAGGCAGGCAGTAAAAAGTATAATTCTTCCTCTTTTTAGCCGAGGAAAGTTTCTTTGCCTAACTATACTTTTCTGCACCAAGATGAATACTGAAAAGTATATTTAAAAAGGGCTAGAAGGTCAAGTGTGAGAAGGAAAGACATGCAAAGTTAGGTTTCCTGCCCTGTGATGTGACCCAACCAGAGTGAACTCTCAGCCATGAAGCTGACCTCCTATTTTGATTTCTTCCCTCTATCAAATACTATCATAATTTTTTTCCTTATTCTCCTATCTCTTCCCTCATAGTAGTATACTTCATACATACAATTCAACACTAGAAAAGATTTGAACACTTTTAAAGGGTTATCTGTCAGCTGTTACTGTTTTGTCTTGGTTTTAGTATTTTATGCTACTATAATAGCTCACATTTATATAAAATCTGAAGGTTTACCAAGTGATTTACTTTTCATTATCAATCTGACCCTTACAACAACCCTAGGAGAACAAGGCTATTATTATAACTGTTTTATTAATAAAGAAAAAATGGTGAGAGGTTAAATGACTTCCCTAGGATCACCCACTTAATAAACATCTGAATAGTGGAAGTTGGGAATGAGAAGAGGATGCTTACATTTCAAAATAAATTCAGATATTTCTGATTCCAGTTCTATTAATATGTCTACCATACTAGGATGCCCCTGTGAAGAACATGTTAGCTCTGCCATTTTTTGGTAGCTCTTCTGCTCCCTGTCCACATCAATGTTTCAATTGTCAAATTCAAAATCTCCTGTGAATATAGGTATAAAACAGTTTTCTCTAAGTTACCTCTTTGCCATCACCCTTGATACAACAATATGCGCATATTTGACTTTCAGATTTTTAAAAGTGGTTTGAATTCACCTTTGTTGAGCAACCTAAGGCAAAGGAATTCTTAAAATGCTGAGTTTTCAACATGTAACAATAAAACTTTTGCTCAGGTACCTGAAGTCGTATGCTGTTCAATATTTTTTTGGGGAGAGGGAACTTTTTATATGCGAAATTTAGGATATGTGGTTTTTTGGTTTTTTTTTTACTGAGGAGTCATTAAGTAAGCTACAGATAATTAGAGAAAGTATAACTCTCTCAGTTTGTTACAGCTCTTAGGAGTAGATCCAATAGGAAAAAGAAGGTCTAGTCTATTTCTTCAATATGTCACCTATTTGTGGAAATTAGAATTTTCAGGGACCAGTGATGGCTACTGAATAGAATCTATATACCTGGTAGGGATTTTTGAAACCATTTAGTTCAAATTATTAATTTAATCAATAAGGAAATTCTGACCTAGGAAGATTAAATGAGTTTTTACAAAATCACTGGGATAGTAAATAAAAGAGCCAGGATTCAAGTTCTTGTTCTTAAGTCACAAATCCTGTGCTCTACCTACTTCACCATGAATTTGTCCCCCCCCCCCATTTTAGCATGAACCCATATTCCAATTTGAGAAATAAATAAAAAATATAGTAGAAATGTACACACACACACATATATGTATATGTATGTATGTATATTATTTTATTTAAAGTGATCAAGTAATATAAAGATTCTCAATGACTTTGCTTGTCACTGATTTCTAGTGTACTTTATACTTGAATCTCGTTAAAGATGCATTGTCTCCTCCTTCCTTCCTTCCCTCCAATACTCCTGCATAGCACTGAGCTCATCAATATAGTCATCTCTTAGTAAGATGTAGATCGCAAGCAATCCTTGCTTTCATATCCTATGAGACTCCTGTCTGCGCCCTCCCATAAATTCACCAAAGAGAATCTATCCAACTTCCACGGGGCATTCTTTGAAATCTATTGTCATTGGGAGAACATCAGTATAGTATGATGGATGTCCATTGATTATCCTTCCCTATCATATGACCAGTTCATCTTCTATTCCAATCATGCATTTCTTTAATGACACAATTTGCCACACTTCTCCTACAAGAAACCTTGTTTCTCATCTGTTATAACTTTCACACACTCATTTAGAGTGCTAAGAATGCTTTAGGCATTAAGTGGCTCAGTGGATAGGGTTCTAGGTCTGAACTCAAGAAGACTCATCTGGAGTTCAAATCTGGCCTAAGACACTAGCAATGTGGCCCTGTGTAATCACTTAACCCTATTTACCTCAGTTTCCTCATCTGTATAATGATCTGGAGAAGGAAATGGCAAATTACTCCAGTTTCTTTGCTAAGAACACCTCAAATGGGGTCAGAAAGTGTCAGGCATGATTAAGTTGATCCAACAACAAAAGAATACCTTTCTTAAACATATTTTAAAACTTCTTACCTCTTCATGTGCAATACCTAAATGATGTTTTTTCTTAGGTAACTTTCACCATGTCATTTTTCTACTTAACAGTATATAATAGTTCCCTAGTACCAAAACCAAAATTCATGTTCAAGTATTCAAGCTTGGCATTTAAAGTCTCCTGCCAGCTTGCCTCATATTTTCTACCTATGCTTTCCTTTCATTTAGTCTCAAAATGCAGAGTGATGCAATGCGAGAGTGCTCGACTTGGAATCAGAAATACTTGGGAAAGAATCCTTCCTCTAACACTTGTAAGTTATAAGATGCATGGGCAAATCACTTAAACTCTCTGTACCTTAGTTATTTCTGAAATTGGAATAACAATAACTACTTTATAGAGTTGTTTATAATGTACCTACTTTATAGAGTTGATGTGGATAACAGACGTAAAAACAAAAACAAAATCAAATGTAAATCACTTTGAAACCTTTAAATTGTTGCATAGATGTCACTTAGTGTATTGAATATCCACTCCAATCTAGTTGACTAGTGCATCAAGTTCTTTCTCCTGCTAATCCTTCTGTCTAGAATGAACTCCTCAGCAGTACCTCTCTTTCCCCAATCACTGTTAAGTAACTTCTTATACTTCCTTCAAGAACCAGGCAGAAATAAAGACCCTTCCTCAATGATGCTTTGAAGTTCTTCAATATGGATATTTATTGTTGATTCTTTACCCTTTTTTACTTGCTTCTGTCTAGCTCTTGTATTTTGTTTCAAATTTATGTGTGTATGAATGAAGGGACCATACTGTAAGGAATGCAAATGTATTCATTTACTCCCATTTTTCTTTAAAGAGAAAAGAAGAAATAATACATTGTGGTTAAAGAATGCAATACCCATCACAATGTCCCAATTACATTATTTTGGCCTTTACAAAAAGCGACCTGATTCCCTTATCAAATTAATGTTATTATTGATGGCTGTTATGTACATTCTCTTTGGATTAAGATACATAAGTACTTCAGTGGCTCTTAGATGGTACAGTGGATAGAGCATTATACCTGGAGGCTGGAATAAGTGAGTTCAAATACAGACTCAGACATTCACTAGTTGTGTGACCCTGAGCAAGTCACCTAACCCTATTTGCTTCAGTGTCCTCATCTGCCAAATGAGATGGAGAAGGAAATGGAAAACCACTCTAATATCTTTGCCAAGCAAACCCCAAATCAGACAGCAGAGTCAGACATAAATGAAATGACAGAAACAACAACAAAGCCCTTCTGTGCAGATATATTCAATTTGCCAGTACAAAAGTAGAGTTGACCCTATTCTTATCTTCAAGACTTATCGTTATTTTCAAGAATTTCTTTTACATTTAACATAGGAAGAATTGTGCAGAAGGGTTAGAGTTAAACACAAAAGAACAGACCACTCTCATTCATATAATTTCGGAATTATCAGATACCGAAGTGAACTGGTGAGCAATATGTATTATCAATGACTTAGTTTTAAGGTAAATTCAAAGAAGCATCAAACGTGAACAAATATTATTGCAAGTGATGGAAACTCAAGGCATTGCAGTTAAAAAAAAAGCAAATTCTTGATTAGTTATTCTGAAAGCAAATTATATATTTCCAAAAATAATAATATTTTATATGTTTGTATAGCTATATATTTTTCAAAGCATTCTTGTATACTTTCTCATTTCAGTTCAGAAAAAGAAAACTCCAGGAGATAGAGACAACAAGAATTTAACCCTTATTTTATAGATGAAGAAACACAGGATTTGAAATGCTTTGACTTATTCAAATTCAAGCAGATAAAAAATGTTGAGTTTTAAACTAGAACCCAGGTCTTAATGGAAAGAGGGTTAATATTATGTGCTTTTTATAGTATATAATTTATCTCAGGTCCCAATGCAACCTCACCTGATAAATATTTGTTAAGGCCCTGAAAAGTGTGTGAAGGTGTAACAGTAAGCACACCAACATATACAAGGAAACCTGCTATCACAAGTTCATAGATCTGTATTCATAAAAGGAAGTGAAACTTTTGAGGGGTTAACAATCACTTTAATCAAGCACATGTATCATTCCTCTAGTTCAGGGGAATCAGAACCCTGAACTTGAAAGAAAATACAGAGAAATCAAAAGGTCAACAGACATGGCTTCCTCTGCCTGAATTCAACAGACAATTGGACCCCGACTGTCTGACCAGTACCAGGGAGGGATGCGTGACATCTGGATTCTCAAAGCCAGAAGGCTCCTTAGTGACTTCTCAAAGTCCTCATCTGGTCAAACACTTCTAGTCAGTAAGCCCCAAAGTAATCAACAGACATGGCTTCCTCTCCCTGACCATAATTCAACAGGAAGTTACAGGTGTCTGGCTGTAGTTACCAGAGAGAGAAGCACAACATCTGGGTTCTCAAAGCTGGTGGGGGTTTGGAGGAGAAGGCTCCTTAAAGTATCTTCCAAGACTCCTCATATGGTTCTTAACCCTTCTTATAAAAACTAAGGACCAAAGTAAAACCTCACCCTCAGAGTATTTATACTTATTTTAGAGCCAGAGGGCATCCCAACCCTTGAGAACCATTGCCCATTAACAAAAGCTGTGGGTGTTCCTTCAAATCTTCCATAATGAAACTCCCCTTAGTGGGCAGGCCTATTAATGAGTAGGGAGGATCTTTAGTCACATTAACAACACAAATACATATACTATTTCTAGTTAAAGAAACTCTTGTTTCTGTCCTTTACTCCTAGTAAAGACTTTTGATTGGCAAAGGCAAGATTCAATCAGGCACTTGATTACACTAAAACAAAAACAGTAAATCAATCCTAATTTCACCTGCCATTACAGGGAGAGGGAGAGAAGAATACAGCGAAAAAATGAAAAATTGTTCCTACATTCAAGAAGAGAATAAAAATTGTAAATGCATAATTATATACATGCTAATTGGAGAAGTGAGGGAGTATTATGAAACAGGAAATGAGCATAGTATCTTGCACAAGATGTGACCTGAGCTGACCCCAGAGATAAGGAAGGTATTCCAAGAGGAGGAGCCTAGCTAGGACTGCAGTCCAAGTAGACTGAAATAGTCTACACAAAGACATGGAAGCTGGAGATGGAATGCTGAACTTCGAAAAGAAAATAGTCCCAGTTTGGATAAAATAGAATGTATAAAGTAATGTTAAATGTAATTACATTATCAATGAATGTATAAGGTACAGTACTATGCTAATATTTCTAGTAAGATAAAGAAGTTAAAAATTTATATCTAAGTCAAAGATTGGGATATTGTAGGAGTATAATGACTGCCCTATCCTCCCATCATCCCTGCGCCTTGGTTTTTTTTTTTTTTCAGTTTTCAAATTTCTGTGCCTTTCTTTCTACCTATCTCATAATTATTTTATGAGAGAAAGGGAAGGGTTTTATAAATGAGAAATTGTGTTAGCTGAAACCCTTAGTAGTGATGGGAAGGCAACTTCTATGATGAAGGCTGCTTAAAGAGTAGCGTTGGCATCTCAGACAAATAAAGAAGCTGAGGGGATGTCCACCTATTAAAGTAAACCACGTAATAGAAAGATGTAAAGCATCAGTGACCAAAAGCTATGGTTCAAGAAATGGTATCAACCCTGAAAGTTCTAAACAAATGGGGGTAGACTTGTATGGTGCTCTAAGGATATTGGTGCCTCAGGCAAAGAATATCATCAAACAGATGAATGACTGTGAGAAGGAAAGCTTATTGCTGGGAGGGCAGGTAGGGGGAGAACCTGTTGGGATCTTCCCTCCTCCACACTGCTCCACCAATTAAAGAAGTTTTACTAGGTCACTTCTAAATGTGTTAAGAACTGAAACTTCTTTTTCTTTTTCTTTTTTCTAAAAGAACTATACAAAATCTCAGACTTTGAACTAACAGAAGCCTGAGTTCAATCTTCCCATAAAGTGGAATATTTCAGTTAAGAGTCATATCCAACCAGAAACTGGAAAGAGAAGAAGCTCAAAGAGCAGAAGTCATTTCTGACATTCTGGTAATGCTGTGGTGCTGGCCCTGCAATGTCAAAGACATAAGATGCCCCTGTATGGATGTGCCCTGGCCATGTGTGTTCTCTTTGTGTGGATCTCTTCACACAGGAGGAATGTCTGTTATACAGATTCCTAATGTTTGTCTTTCTTCTTGCTGATAATGCTGGCATTTACAGGACAGCAGGTCCCAAATTAACAGAGGAGATGTTTCATTGTTACATTTTTCTTCCTTTTCTGGGGAGGGGGGTAGCAGAACAAAGCTATATCAGCATAAAAATAAATTTTCTTTATGTTATTTATTTTTAGATCATATTTATGTGAATATGAACTTACACTTGCCCCTACACATTGATTCATTCCTTATAACAATGAACAAAAATTTTTTTTAAAGAAACAGTTCAGCAAAATTAGCACAACATCAACTACTTTCCTTTCTGTCCTATTCCATTAAATACATTTATTTGTAATAATTATAGCACTTGGCTGACTAATAAAATGTAAATACATCAGAAAAGGTTTTTGAACTATGGTTTTGAGTGGATACAGATCTTGAGAATACCCTAATCTGGGGTAGTCTTGCCTGAAGAATTTACTCTTTAACATGGAAGGAGGGTGTTGTGGTGCCTTTCAGTGCTGCACTCATAATAATAGAATCTCCGTTTTCCTTGGCTTTGCAGTTGTTAAAGTACTGAGCTTTTCGTTTAAATACTCATACTTAAGCATTACAATGACCCTAGGAGGTAGGAAGAGCAAGGATTTTTAAGCCCAGAATGGCAAATGATAAAATTGAACCTCAAAGATTAGGAGAATTAACAAAGTGTATTTGGAAGCAAATGTCAGAGCTGTAATTAGTCACCAGATCATCTAACTCAGAGTAATATATTTTTTTCCATAGCATTCTATGTCTCAAATTTATTCTCTCTCTGTTTTTCGTGTCTCTCTCTTCCATCCATTCTTTTTTCCTCCTTTCTTTTCTTCCTCCCTCCCTTTCTCTCTTCCTTTCTTCCTTCTCTCCTTCCCTCCTCCTTCCCTCCTCCTTTCTTCCTTTCTTTCATTCTTTCTTTCTTTCTTTCTTTTTCTTCCCTTCTTTCTTTCTTTCTTTCTTTCTTTCTTTCTTTCTTTCCTTCTTTCTTTCTTTCCTTCTTTCTTTCTTTCTTTCCTTCTTTCTCTCCTTCTTTCTTTCTTTCCTTCTTTCTTTCTTTCCTTCTTTCTTTCCTTCTTTCTTTCTTTCTTTCTTTCTTTCTTTCTTTCCTTCTTTCTCTCCTTCTTTCTTTCTTTCCTTCTTTCTTTCTTTCCTTCTTTCTCTCTTTCTTTCTTTCTTTCTTTCTTTCTTTCTTTCCTTCTTTCTCTCTTTCTTTCTTTCTTTCTTTCTTTCTTTCTTTCTTTCCTTCTTTCTTTCCTTCTTTCTTTCTTTCCTTCTTTCTTTCTTTCTTTCTTTCCTTCTTTCTCTCCTTCTTTCTTTCTTTCCTTCTTTCTTTCCTTCTTTCTTTCTTTCCTTCTTTCTTTCTTTCTTTCCTTCTTTCTCTCCTTCTTTCTTTCTTTCCTTCTTTCTTTCTTTCTTTCTTTCTTTCTTTCTTTCTTTCTTTCTTTCTTTCTTTCTTTCTTTCTTTCTTTCTTTCTTTCTTTCTTTCTTGAGTCTCTCCTTCTTTTGAAGACTAGAAGTGCAGTGATTATAATAAATCTTGGCCCATACCAGCTACTGAATCACATTGATCTACCATGTTTCTGACCCATTATGGATCTGTCCTCTCTTGGCATCTATGTGATTCTCCCAGCCCCCTTAGCCCCCAGACACTTCCATTGGATGCAGTCCACCATCAGTTTCGTCAGCAGGGGAACTCATAGTTGTGTGCCTCCACTATGCCAAGTACAACTTTTACTCTCAATCTCATTCTATCAGGAAATTATTCTGTTACCTACTACAAGAACATTTGCTTTGGTCTTATCATCTTTTTTTTCAATGCCCAATATAACCAAAAATATGACAAATTAGTGTTGTTACTATTATATGAGAAGTATACCTAAAAAAAGTGAAATAACTTGTGTTAATATCATTTATGCCACGTAACTTCAAACAATTCTAGAATACTTCTCATACTGTCACTGATATGTCAAGTATTGTACAACATGTTATTTTACAAATAATTTTATGTAAGTTACCTCATTTGAGAAATTCAACAGTTCTGTGATACTGGAAGTATATTATTTTCCCATTTTCCCCATTTTCTTCTTTTCCAGGAGAGGAAGCACAACAAATGTGCAAGCTTGTTTTTTTTTTTTTTCCCCCCAGGATCACACAGCTAATATGACATACAGAAAAAGGATCACAGATCTTTTGAAACCAGATTAAGTACTCTTTTGACTAGACAAAATATATTTACCCACCTCCACCACCATTCCCATTGCTAGCCCATTACACTTCAAGTGGTTTGGCTTTTTTTCTGGACATGACCAGCATGGTTTACATCACCTGATATATCCATGACATAAAAATGTTCCTATTTCCAGACTTTTTGCTTAAATTGATTTTGGCTCCTGTCCCCCCAAAATTGAATCATACCTCTTCAAATAATGCATCTCCTACCATTAAGATTATATTTGGTTACTGCTTTTTGTGCTTCTAGAAAATCACAAAATAACTTAGTCAAGCTGAGAATTCTTTTTTTTGTCAAGGCTTTCTTACTTTATATTAGTTAATTTATTTACTTTTAATTTTAAGCATTCACTTCCACATGTTTAATTTTTCTCCCCTTCTGTCCCACTCCCTCCCTGAGACAGCATGCAATCCGATATAGACTTTACACTTGCATTCTTATTTAACTCATTTTCACAGTAGACATGTTGCATAGAAGAATTATAACAAATGGGAGACAACATGAGAAAGAAAACAAAACAATAAATAAAATAGTCTGCTTCATTCTGCATTCCAGCTCCATAATTCTTTCTCTATATGTGGATAGTATTTTCTGTCATGAGTCCTTTGGAATTATTTTAGGTCCTTGCATTCCTGAGAAGGGCTAAATCTATCAAAATCAGAAACTGCACACAGTGGCTATTGCTGTATACAATATTCTACTGCTTCTGCTCACTTCACTCAGCATCAGTTCATGTAAGTCTTTCCAGGTTTTTCTGAAGTCTGCCTGTTTGTCATTTCTCATAGCACAATAAATTTCCATTACATTCATATACCACAACTTGTTCAGCCATTCCCCAATTTATGGACATCCCATCAATTTGTAGTTCTTGGCCACCACAAAAAGAGCTGCTGTAAAAATTTTTGTATATGTACTATAGCCCTAGAAATGGTATTGCTGGGTCAAAGAGCTTTTACATTTTATAGTCCTTTGTGCTTAGTTCCAAATTGCTATCCAAAGTGCTTGGATCAGCTCACACCTCCACCAACAATGAATTAGTATTCCAACTGTCACATATCTTCTCCAACATTTATTATTTTCCTGTTTTGTCTTGTTAAAAACTGAGAATTCTTGATGGCCTCTATAATTCTGATTGGCATTTAAAATGCATTTGCTTACAGGACCCAACCTTAAAATACATACATTTTGTCTATATATTTCAATCAACTGAGCATGGTAAACTATCTCGGATATTCAGTAAATGTCGAAATATGTGTATCAAGAGGCAACATATTATAACAACAACAGCATTGGAAAGGGAGACAGGAAGGTATGGGTTCAAACACCATTACTCATTAATTGTGTGACCATGAGTAAATCATGGAACTTCTCTAGTCCTCAGTTTTCTCATATAAAAAATGAAAAAAACATACCTTTAATTCTAACTAGGAACTCAAAAAAATGGACGATATCTAATTTCAAGAAATGTTCATTCATTCTCTTGTAGTGAGGGGATACAACATGCACGTATAAAAGTTTATACAGAATAAACAAAAGATGGAGAAATACAATTTAGCTAAAGGCGGAATTAGCCATTGTGGGGATCTACAAATATTTCATATAGAAGATAATATTTGAACTGCATCTTGAAGCTCAATTAGTAATTCTGTTAGGTGGAAGTGAGAAGCAAGTTCATTGAAGACACAGGGAGAAGTCAATGAAATGGTGTGAAGATGGGAGATAAAATCTAGTATATGTGCATGTGTCCACCTATATATAACATTAAGAAAGCTGATTTGGCTAGAATATAGAAGATAAGAAGGAGCGACCTATAAAATAAAGCTAGAAAGATAGTGCGTGACTAGGTTCTGAAGGGCTTCAAAAGACAAACAGATTGCATGTTTGATCCTAGCAGCAATGAGGAGTCACTGGAATTTTTTGAGTAGTGTAGTGACATGGTGACATGCTTAAGGAAAAAAAATAAAACTTTGTCAGCTATGTAAAATATGAGTTGGAGTGGGAAGAGATGTGAAGCATGGAGAGAATTGTTATGGTCTAGGGGAAAAGTGATACAGGCTTGAATTAAGGTGGTGTTTGGGAAATTGAGAGAGAAGGGATCAGACACGAGACATTGATACAAAAATGTCAATATTTGCCAAGCATGTATATGTTGTGTGAGGGAATAAGGAATGAAGGATATTGCTAAGGTTACAAAACTGAAAGTCTAAAATAATAGTGATGTGCTTGACAGAAATAGAAAAGTTTGGTGGAGAGGTGTTTGGAAATGAAAATAAATTCTGTTTTGGACATGTCAAGAGTGAGAAGCCTCTGGGAATGCTGTTATTAATGTTCAAAAGTGTTGCTGTTGTTGCTAAGTCATTTTTCAGTCATGTACAACTCTTTGCGATGCCAGTTTTTATTTGCGAAAATCCTTGAGTGGTTTTCCATTCCTTCTCTAGATCATTTTACATATGAAGAACTGAGGCAAATAGGGTTAAGGGACTTGCCCAGAGTCACACAGCTAGTAAGTATCTGAGGCCAGATTTGAACTCAGGAAGATAGGTCTTTCTGACTTCATTTCCATCATTCTATCCACTGAGATACCTAGCTGCCTATGTCCAATAGTAAGTTAATGATTCAAGACCAGATCTCAGGGGAGAGTGGCACTGGATATCTGTGAGTCAAACTATTGAAATGATTATTAAACTCATGGGAGCTGCAAAGGAGAATGACAGATTATTGTGAACCAGATTATATCAAGCAGTAGAAGAAAGAGGAATTGAGGGCAAAAAATGAATCTACAGAGAGCTTGGCATGCAATATACCTAATTAGATAATTCTGAGAGAATCTGCAGATAAAATTCCAAGGAATACAATAGACTGAGTAGAATAGGTCTTCTGTTGCATTTTTATAGAGAGCTGTTCCAAGAATAATACTTTTTCCAAGAGTACAAATCAATGCTACTGATGCCTCTTCATAATGTGTGAATGTATTTGTGTATGTATGTATGTATACACTGGCAATTCACACACACATATACACATATATATTATTATTAATGTACACATATTTGTATATGATTATGAATGTATATACAGGTTGTATCTAATGGGATTTTCTAAACATTTATGAAATTATTTTGAAAGGAAGTGATAGATGATTAGATTAGATTATAGAGACAGATAGATAGATAGATTAGATAGATAGACAGATAGATTGATAGATAGATAGATAGATAGATAGATAGATAGATAGATAGATAGATAGATAGATAGATAGACTGAGCACATAAACCAGTATTCATTTCAACAGCTGCCACATTCAATCCTATTTTGGTGGGGGGCAATTGGGGCTAAATGATTTGCCCAGTGTCACCTACCTAGTATATGTCAAGTATCTGAGGCTTGATTTGAACTCAGGTGCTCCTGACTCCATGACTGGTGCTCTATCCATTGCCACATTCAATCTTAAAAACAAAAACAAAACCCAAACAATGCCCCCCTCCAAAAATAAAACCCCAAAAACAATTTGGAAGAGAGTTATATAAGCAGGTAAAATAAAAATTTAGTGATTTTCCCACACAATTCATTTTTTAACAGCTGATAGCTTGCAGGCACAAAGTGTTGCAAAAGAGAAAGGAAGAAATGTTGGACAACATTAGCCAAAGTTCTAGTCATCTAATGAATAGCAAAATATGGAAAATTTATGTGATACCAAAATGATATTTAAAGTAAAATGCAAAAATCAGACCATTCTAGTAGGTATTACTTTTACTTTAATTGTTCATAAGAATGGTCACTCATTCTAATAAAACAAATTGCCAGCACTCCTTGATCTGGCATAAGGTCTTCATGAGTCATGATAGCCAAAACAATTCTTTCCTTGGTGTCTGTTTCTGTAGTAATGAGCCTTTACAAACTTGACTAGAATGTTTCTCAACTGACAGACGTATAGTCAACCATCAGAAAGATCTTTTCAGATCAGTAGTAATCAGGTCTTCATGTCTGCTGTCATAGTTCTCAAAAACTCAAAGGTATTGCTATCTCTCCCTGTGGCATCAGATTAAGACTTTAGTCAAGGCATATGATTTCAATTCAAGAAAGAATAATGGATTGAAGCGTAACCGTTGGAACATTTATGAACATCTCGTAATATAAAAATACAAAAAAAAAAAGTTTTCCTGTCAAGGTAATTATAACACAAATGATAGTTGTTCATAAGAAAATATTGGATAAGTAGATCAAATCAGATTGTGAAATTCATTCAAGGAGTCATGTCACTATAATAACCTCATATCTTTTCTTTTAAGGTCTTTCTCCATTGAATGGCCACAAATCAGGTATTTATATTATCATTTTTAAAATTCCATTTTTTCTCATGTGTATCTCTATTATGTATAATACAGCTTTCCCACTAAATCAAGGGAAATAATTCGGAATCTTGATATTTAATTTATCATAGTATTTTCCAAGTTTTCTCTTCAAAAAATCAGTTTGAAGTACAGGACATATCCAATGCATTTCCTAAACAGTTTTTAAATCAGCTTTTTTTTTTTTAAAGGAAGCAGCATAACTTAGTAAAATCTTCAAACTACTCAATTTATCCAAATATAATTATAGCTCAGATGAATATTTAAAGAGTACTACTGAAGAGTATTACAAAGAAGTGATGTATCTTTTAGAGACTCTTAACTTGTTTATGCTAATCATTCAATGTTAATAAGCTGCCAACAATATTCTGCGCAGTCTGCAACTTCAGAGTCTCAAAGACTGATTTTATCTGATACTGCAAACACAGCTTACAAAGGTACTCTTGGTCCTAAGATGGGGATCATCTTCCCAGCTGCTAAAGATAAACAATGAGATTCAGTAGATGGCATTGTCCCTCAATCAATATTGCATACAGTGAAGAAGCTTCAGATTTGGCAAGTATCCCATTCACCTACATCCACATCATGAGGTCTAGCCAGTCTTAGCTACTTGACATTCAATAACATTTCAAAATAAGTATGTCAAACCCTCTCATCTCCTCTTCTGGCTCAAGATAAATGGGACACACAAACACACACATAGGCACACACACAGAAATAGATATACATCTATGGATATAACTTCTATCTATAGATCTATACCTATCTACCTATCCATTGCTCTTCTCTCTCTCTCTCTCTCTCTCTCTCTCTCTCTCTCTCTCTCTCTCTCTCTCTCTCTCTCTCTCTCTCTCCCTATATATAGAAATATATATATAGAGAGAAATATATATATATATATATATATATATATATATATATATATATATATATATATATATATATACATCCCTCCTTTCTGTAGTTGTTTAATTGCTCAGTGAAATGGCATTCAAAGAAATGTGGTATGAGCTCATTCTAGAATTATTACAAAGAAATTCTGGATTCAATGATGTTTAGTGATTGTAATATTACTTTATGCTATCATCCAACTCAATTACTGATTTATTCAGAGTCATTTCTCATCTATCACCATATTAATACTGACAGCATATTCACAGGCAATGCCAATAACTGTCATATTTTGCAACTGATGTTAATAAGCACTTTGTGACCAGAGTAAAATAGACAACCTTCTGCACTTAATATGAGAAAGGGAAACTGAGTTACTAAATAAAATTGGTAGGACATTCACAACATTGTGAAAAGTGACAACTGTACATCATATATTGGCATTTGGTCTGATAATTCAGCTAAAAGGTCGTGTATACTAATCATGATGAGAAGTGGATGAGAACTACCAATGACATCTTTTGCAGAACAAAAATCCGAACTACTTATTTCAAGAGAAAATAAAGATTACTTTTCACTATTGGGTTGTAAATGTTTTATTTTTTTGAAGGCTGTTAATCAGTCTCTCTCAAGGCAGTTTAGTTCATTCTGGAAACAATTCTTAATTTTGTATTTTTGAATAGAGAAAATCAATGTTGGGCTTGCATATTGACACATGAGGGAAATATAAAGGTCTTGAGGGTGTTAAATTCAGATTTGCTGACTCTATAGGTAAATATACTACTATTCATTGATCTTGTTAGTCTCAGGAATGGTCAAGAGCCAGTAAGACATTTGGTTTCTGGTTTGAGGAGTTACACGTATTAAGTTTGAGGTCCATATGTAGATCATTTACTGTGGATCTTAGAACCACTCCATCAATGAGAAAACTTCACTTCAGTATGTTTGCTGGGCACATAGTTCTAAGATTAACTAGTTAGAGATAGGTAGATAGATAAAAATCAAACAGAAAGATAGACATGTATTCATCTATAGACATATAATTCTTTACTGCTGACTGAATTTGCTACAGATAAAGCTGCTACAAATGTTGCTGACAAGCACATCTTAACAGCTGCATTTCTAGAGGAGAATAAAATATTGTTTCCTCACTACTAAGTGCTGGAATATCACTTTTTTATACATTTTCCTTACAAAACATGAAAATTTTCTTGGTGTGTGCTACAGTTAGTCTTTAATAACCACTTACATAAGGAAAAGGGCTCTTTGTCACTCAGTTTTAGAAATTTTCCCCAGTAGATATGTCTATGTATTTTATAATTATTGCTCACTTACTTCAGCTGAATGGTTATCATGGAAGAAATGGTTTTTCAATTAGTAAAATCAAGGTTAAGTTCCTAGAGGTTAAGAATTAATTGTAATTTCTGTGTAACTTTATATAGTATCTTTCTGTTCACTCAAATTCCATTCCAACGATAGTGGTATGCTTTTAATCATCAGATTCTAGCCATATTTTCTAGATCTCCCAGAGATTCTGCAGCACTGACATCTCCAAAGTGGAAATGGATACAAACTTATTTTATTTAGTCTTAAATAGACAATGGTTTCAAAGGAAATTGCACTGTGGGTAGGGAATACAGTTGGTATTAAATAATTAATAAAATAAAAAAATTAATAATAATAATAATAATAAATATAATAATAATAATAATAATAAATAATAATAAAAATAATAATAAAAAAATAATTAAATAATTAAATAATTAAATAAATATAATAATAATAATAATAAATAATAATAAAAATAATAATAAAAAATAATTAAATAATTAAATAATTAAATAAATAAATAAATAAATAAATAAATAATTAAATAAATAAATAATTAAATAATCCCTTTTAAATAATTTTCTTTTCAACATAATGATTTTCTTAAATAACTTATTTCACTGTTTTATGCAAATCAGTCTACGAGGAGTTGTTTCTCCATGACCTCAATGAAACTAACTTTGATTTTTCAAGTTATATTTCATAAAAGACTAGCAATCTAGAAATGTAATTTATTTTTGCTGTAATACAAATGTTCTTTTTCTTATCCAAAGAATACATTATCAAGTAAACAAGTAGCTTTTCAGTACTAAATCCATCCTTGTACTAGCATTATTTTTTCCATCCTGAGACCTCAAAAGACCTCTATTCAATGGATTTCTGTGACTCCCTGTCACCTCCTGGATCAAATATGAATGGATACTAATGTTTGCCATTTAAGTCCCTTCCTTGCTTCACCTATTCTGACCTTTGTACTCTCCTTATACTTTTCTTTCTTTCTCAGAGTCTATGTTCTGACAACACTTGTCTGCTTCAAATTCCTGTAACACAATACCCCATCTCCTAACTCAGTGCCTTTGTGTTTGTTCTTCAATCCAAGAATGCCCTATAGCTTCAGTTTCTCTCATTTTTGTCAAGTTTCAGCTCAATATGCATCTATTCCAAGAGGACTCTAACTAGTATCCCACTCATCCACCTCCAAGTTTCAAATGCTTTCTTCACCTTTCAGAGTCCCTTCTCTCTATTCTGTGTGGATACTGCATCTTAATTGTTTCCATGTTCTCTCTTTCATTATAATATAAAGGCCCAGAAGGAAAAGAAAATGTTTTGGCTTTTCTGTATATCCTCAGCACTTAACACAGTTTCTTGCACATGCCTTTTGTTTTGATTTGACTCTCTAAGTAAGGACTGTAGGAAATATAGTCAAACTAAGTAGTTGCATTAAAAACATTCTAAAATCATTGATTCTCTTTATAAAGTAAAATAACATATATTTTCCATCAAAAAGGAGGTCCTTGGGGGGTGGAGTCAAGATGGTGGAGTAGAAAGGCCCATATACACTAGTGCTCCCCCCACAGCCCACAAAATACCTGTAAAAAAATGACTCTCAATAAATTCTAGAGGAGCAGAACCCACAGAACAACAAAATGAAAGAGATTTTCAGCCAGAGGTA